>NC_056746.1:73803749-73873749 GCF_019279795.1 Protopterus annectens
TAGTTATTACCTTGAAATCTCACAATAAATCAGGTGATTCCTTATTTGCAAACACTGTCGGTTCTTACTGGAATAAACTCCCCACAGAATTGACCTCCCTAGGCTCATGTCATCTTTTCAAAACAAATGAAAACTCACCTAATAACTCACTGGCTATGCCCCTGCTCTAATCCTGACTGACCTCAGCAAGTTTATTACTCTCCCCAATCTGCTCCTCTGTACTTTTGCTCTTCAGTTCTAACTTCAACTGACTTCCACAGTCCCTTTTTTTATACCTCCACTCTTCTGTTCTTAGCTCTGTTTGACTCCCCTCTGACCACTCTGTTTTTTCTGTCTCTTACATCTATTAGCTGACCTCCTATAATTCCTACTACCTTTTCATTTCTCACTATCATTGTTTTTCCCCCTCTCCTTTACCTACTGCCTCTTCCTTGCCTCACTAAGTCCAGAAAACCTATACCTAACAGTAACTGTAATTTATCATTTCCTTTCTCTTTACATCATTTCTGCCTCTTACCTATCTCTAACCTCTTAATATCTTTTACACTACTAACCTGCCTTGTTTTAACACTATATATTAACCACTTTTATGCTTTCAGCCAATACCTTTTTGTTGTTATTACTAGCTACTATGGATATTGTTTTAACTGTAAATTGTTTTTGATACTGAAGCATCTCTCCTCAGCCCCTGATTGAATTTTGATTGTCATCTAGTCAGATTTGTACATGAAAAAGGATTTGCATTTGTATTTTGCCATATTATACTATATTAGTTTTAGTTGTATTTGTATAGTTAGTACTATTAGTGACTTCATATATTGTAGTGTATTAGTCTGATAGTGGAGCTTTTCTCCTCGGGCCTCTGCTGAAAATGGACATTTATCCAGCCAGACTAGCCCGGTTAACAAATGTAAAATAAAATAAATAAAATAAAAATAAAAATATATACATATATATATATATATATATATATATATATACATACATATATACATAGATATATATATATATATATATATATATATATACATATATAAAATATAATAAATTGTAATTATTAAATTATAATTAAATATAATAAATTATAATTATATATATATATATATATATATATATATATATATATATATTTATATATATATATATATATATATATATATATATATATATACACACACACACACACACACACACACACACACACACACACACACACACACACACACACACACACACACACACAAAACTTCTAAATTAATGGATTGAAAAATGCCTGTAATCTTCCAAAAAAATTATTTTATCATATCGAGACAGAAAAAAAAATAACTTCAGACTTCTTAGAAGATCAAAATATTAATGACAGCAATATAAAGTTATGTAGGATGTTATGGAATACCTTTGTCAAAAAAAAATTGTATCAAGCATATATAAATTAATTTTATTATCAAATGCCAGGATGTTATTCTATATTGTAATTATTGGGCCAAGTTGAAAAGAAACAGTTCAAAACAGTCAGAAAATCCAGTCATCCAACTATCCCTTGAATTTCTCCCTTTTAAAAAACATTTATATACTCAGCTAATGATAATCAATAATGCATACTTAACTCCTGTATTACTTAACAACTTTTGCTCTACACCCTCACCAAATTGTTTACACTGTAAAGATCAAAAATGCTATTATCTTGCACATATTTTGGAGCCATAAATACTCCCATAAATTGTGATGTTAATTAATAGGCAAGCTAGAGAAAATGGATTATGAAAAGTCTACTGCCTTATGGGAATTTGCAATTTTACATATCCCTCTTATTGATCTAGCCAGGCAAAAAATACATGTTTTGATTTCCCTGTTCTCACTATTGAAATTGTATATAACACAAAACTGGCTTTACAGATCTAAGATGTTGTGGGATGGTTTTAAACAAATGGCAATCAAATATATTACAACTCTCAAGGTTATTAAAAAAAGTAAATGTTCATACTACATACAATTCTGGAGCACACTTCTTGATCATATATTACAATAAACTCAGAATTTTCATTTAACTGTAACATGAACTAACTTTTATAATAGACATGATATGAAGGATCTAAACTTTAAGATTTGTTTTACTTACCTTACAAACATATTTTCAACATATCAAATTATACAAGTCATTTAACATTTTTGTACATAGTTTTTTTATAGTACTGTTTGCCTTTTCAAGTGTTTTATATGATTATCTGCCTGTAAAATATTCATCACATGGTTGACAAAGTCTGTAACTGTGATATTAAAGTTTTACATTTTTTAAAAATATAAATAAAAGCTATTTGAAAAAGGAGCCACAATATAGGCCTTATCTATGCAACTTTCACCACCTTGAAGTGATGCAGTCAATGTATAATGAAACCAGAAAACATGTGACTGTAAAATCACTGACTACAGAAGTACCCAAGAGCAGGTCTTCTGTTTAAAGAATGATAGGCATTGAGACACAGGCCAAGGCATAGTTAAACTTGCTTTGAAATAATTCCGAACAGTTACCCAAGTACAGATCAAGAAAAGGTTTCTAATTCAAGTCATGATAGACTGTAATACTTAAGGAGAGTAAACATCGATTACAACACACAATGACACCAAAAAGACAGCAGTGATATAACCCATTAGGGGATACTACATATGATAAACAACACCATGAACATGTCTTTAATTGAGCTAGGCACCATACATCTAAAACTAAACAGCTATATAGACAATCACTTCCTCTGGGACCAATATATCCTGACGTCATAGTGCCAACCTCACCCCACACCAAATTATTTAAAATTAAGTATTACGTCTGTTATCTGTAAATTGTTTTAAGTGATACTGGGGTACATTGTTTTTTCTTGTTATTAGGTGCAACAACTGTGTCAGTGTCAATCACTTTGTGCATATCTAAATGTGTGCAAACCACAGAGAGAGTCAATTATTGATGCATTTCTGATTTATAGTACATAGTTTACCTAAAAAACATACAAAAATAAATGAATGTTCAAAACAAATGGTCTAGCATCTAATGTACAAGCTGTAATGGCAGGACACCTCCCACTGGTATAACAGACCACCAGGGACATATGACAAGCATTTTTGAAGAGGAATTATGTTTCATATAACAAGAAAACAGATGCAGTCAGGTATATTGCATTAAGGTAGAACATGTTCATGCTTGTAGTGTTTTGGACTCAGACACTCATAATTTTTTTCAAGTCTATAAAAGATGTTTTTTGCCATCATGGATTTGCAATCAGCCTGTCACAAAACTTAAATAAAAATTGATGATATCACACAAAAATGATAAAACAATAAAGGGAATGTTGCCCTCATCCCAACAAAGCAGCACTCTAGGTGCCTGCTTTCATTGCCTATGTCTATATCTGGCTCTGAGTTTATTCTTTAGCGAATGGATTTGTTCTGATCATGCTTTGTAGTGTGCTTCTGGGGAGCTCTACATTTTGTCTTGATAGATTTTATAGATTATTGTTTACAGAGCTGTGTAAATTGAAGCAATGTTTCATAACTTTAAGCAATGTTTCCTACTATCCATGCTTCAGTGCATTTACCGTTGCATTGTACTGTAATCATCTATAAGGTCAAGTGACTCAGAATAAAGGACAAAGATGCTTTTTCCTCAAATTTTCTATGTTCTCAGACCTTATGTAATATATTTAGAAAGTGATGGTCTGTGGAGGTGCTACTCCCTATAAAAATGATGTTTATTGACTTATGTATGATATTTTTATGGGCAATGTTGTGTGTTTGCTTCAGTGGTTATAGTTTTGCTGTTTGGTTACAATATCTTGAGTCTTGTTTGTGTTAGACTTGATTTTGGTTACAGATTCATGTTTTACTTGTTAGGAAAAATGTGAAAAAAAGAATAACTGTGTATTATTGTGCAATGACACAGTAATCAACAACAGAAAAGTTGCATCCAGCTTTGCATCCATCCTTATCCTTATCTGTAACCAACTGTCACTCTTTAATAACCTTTGTATTCACACTGTAACTTCTTGGAGATTTTCTCCCCAGGACTCATTGAAAAAGGACACCTGCTGTCCAGTCAGAATTATCCTGGTAAAATAAATGTAAATAAAAAAATAAAATAAACATGTCTGGATTTGATTCGCATAACCACAGCTGCATACATAACCAGCCTTAGGCAGAGGCCAACTCAGCAGCCGCCTAGGGCACCTCTGTAGTAGGGCACTTTTCCAGTAATTTGTATGGTGTAGGTAGACCAGGATGGGAGCACTGGTTAGTGTCTTGGGGGGGTGGGGGGCACTGTGGAGCCCTTTTGCCTGGGGCACCAGTTGACCAAAGGCCAGCCCTGGCTGCATATGTTTTTTTTAATATCTGCATTGAATATTCCTTATTTTATGAATAACCATGTTCACAAGCAAGCCTAATGTATGAGATTTTAAAATAGCTCAGTGAGTCAAATAACTGTTCTACACAGCTGATTTCATACATCCCACTGCCGTACATACTCATTATTCACTCTATGACTCTTTTTTTCCTGTCACGACTATCCTACCTCCTCTCTCTCTCTCTCCCTCTTCTGTCCCATATTTTCTCCTTGTTACTCTTCCTTCTGTAATACTGCACCCACTCTATGTACTTACTCCCACCCCTCTTCCTTCTGTAATACTGCGCCCACTCTATGTACTTACTCCCACCCCTCTTCCTTCTGTAATACTGCACCCAGTCTATGTACTTACTCCCACCCCTCTTCCTTCTGTAATACTGCACCCAGTCTATGTACTTACTCCCACCCCTCTTCCTTCTGTAATACTGCACCCAGTCTATGTACTTACTCCCACCCCTCTTCCTTCTGTAATACTGCACCCACTCTATGTACTTACTCCCACCCCTCTTCCTTCTGTAATACTGCACCCACTCTATGTACTTACTCCCACCCCTCTTCCTTCTGTAATACTGCACCCACTCTATGTACTTACTCCCACCCCTCTTCCTTCTGTAATACTGCACCCAGTCTATGTACTTACTCCCACCCCTCTTCCTTCTGTAATACTGCACCCAGTCTATGTACTTACTCCCACCCCTCTTCCTTCTGTAATACTGCACCCACTCTATGTACTTACTCCCACCCCTCTTCCTTCTGTAATACTGCACCCACTCTATGTACTTACTCCCCCCCTCTTCCTTCTTTAATACTGCACCCAGTCTATGTACTTACTCCCACCCCTCTTCCTTCTGTAATACTGCACCCAGTCTATGTACTTACTCCTACCCCTCTTCCTTCTGTAATACTGCACCCAGTCTATGTACTTACTCCCACCCCTCTTCCTTCTGTAATACTGCACCCAGTCTATGTACTTACTCCCACGCGTCTGGGGTCTGTAATACTGCACCCAGTCTATGTACTTACTCCCCCCCTCTTCCTTCTGTAATACTGCACCCAGTCTATGTACTTACTCCCACCCCTCTTCCTTCTGTAATACTGCACCCAGTCTATGTACTTACTCCCACCCCTCTTCCTTCTGTAATACTGCACCCAATCTATGTACTTACTCCCACCCCTCTTCCTTCTGTAATACTGCACCCAGTCTATGTACTTACTCCCACCCCTCTTCCTTCTGTAATACTACACCCAGTCTATGTACTTACTCCCACCCCTCTTCCTTCTGTAATACTGCACCCAGTCTATGTACTTACTCCCACCCTTCACACTCATCTCCCTGTTTTTCTTTAGTAAGCCCCCTATTACCTCCACTCCTGTGCTAACAAGACCCCATTATCTCTCTCCCTGTACATTTCTCACTCACTTCAGTAGATTTTCATTTTATGTTCTGAAGTTTCTGCATCTGCTAAATCAGACTCTTTATTTCACTTTTAAAAGTGTTGATTGTGTATTCTAGAAAGGTTGCATTTTATTCATGTGTTGATTTCACATTTATTGAGAAATATATTGTGCATATTTGTCAGTCCTGGTCCATTTCTTGGATCAGGCACAATGATTAATATCTTAAAATTGCATTAATGTAATTCATGGCTTCTTCTCTGAGAGTCATGGGTTTTGTCATTGTAAAGTTGTCTGTTACTATTATTATCTGAAGTACAGCTAATTTTTTCAAAACTTTTAAAGTTTCTAGTTGTAATCCATGCGCTGAGCTTGAAAACAGTCAATGTGGACCAGTTGTCTACCGTGCGTGTGTGTGTGTGTGTGTGTGTGTGTGTGTGTGTATAAACACACACACACACACACACACACACACACACACACACACACACACACACACACATACACACACACACACACACACACACACACACATATATATATTTTTTTGTAGCAGCAGACAAGCAAAGCTGTACTCACTGTCTATGATTTGCTGAAGACTTCAGGTTTTACAGAGACTGACATAACTGGCATGCTTTCCAAAAACCCCTAAATATTAACATTACAGGTAAGATGTATGAGACAGTGCCGTATCTTTCAGGGTGTGTCATTTCTGCAGTTAGCTAATCTTCATTTCCCTTCAAGAAGATGATAAACTTGAAGGTTTGTCACACTTTTACGGATCACAGTCAGCACACATAAGGAAAGCTTGTTGAGCTTGTAAATAAAGTGGACATATATCTTGTAGTCTTGTGGATAAAGTATTGTGATGCATTTGAGTGGCTATGTAGTCAAGGGGTGTGGTTGCCTTTGAGTGTATCTGGTCGAAAGCAAGAATGAAAGATGGGAAACTAATTGCACATGAAAGTAGCAAATGGAATATATAAGAAAGAAGAATATCCAGAGTATAAAAGTGACAAGCATGTAAGGGAGCAAAAAGGATGGTGTGCAAAAATGTAGCAAGTGAGATGATGGGGTAGATAATGGCTGCCAGTGTGAGGAATTGAAAGTAGGAGAAAGAGGAGCAGGTGTACCTGTGTCCTGTTGCATGCCATACCTAAGAGGAGCAGGTGTACCTGTGTCCTGTTGCATGCCATACCTAAGAGGAGCAGGTGTACCTGTGTCCTGTTGCATGCCATACCTAAGAGGAGCAGGTGTACCTGTGTCCTGTTGCATGCCATACCTAAGAGGAGCAGGTGTACCTGTGTCCTGTTGCATGCCATACCTAAGAGGAGCAGGTGTACCTGTGTCCTGTTGCATGCCATACCTAAGAGGAGCAGGTGTACCTGTGTCCTGTTGCATGCCATACCTAAGAGGAGCAGGTGTACCTGTGTCCTGTTGCATGCCATACCTAAGAGGAGCAGGTGTACCTGTGTCCTGTTGCATGCCATACCTAAGAGGAGCAGGTGTACCTGTGTCCTGTTGCATGCCTTACCTAAGAGGAGCAGGTGTACCTGTGTCCTGTTGCATGCCATACCTTTGTGTGCTGCTGCCCAAACCTTGTCTGTGACGTAGGGCTCAGGCTGAATGTGGAAGGGAGCATCTGAAAAGACAGAAAAAAAGAAAACAAAATCCTGTATTAGCAATCAAATTATTAAAAACAGGCAACATGCATTTAATGAAAGTAAGAACAGGAATTTCATGACTGGAAGTGTACACAATTAAGCACAGCACAAAAGTTCATTCAACAGCAGGGGTATGCATGCAGGCCCGTCTACATTATGCAATGGAACACATCAGCAGTATGCCCTGAAACAATCTGTACATAATGTATGTAAGGATAGTCAAAAGGAGGTATTACCAAAGTACTAAAATACACATACCACTGTAGGAGTACACAAGTTTCAACCCACCATGCAATAGGCAGAGTAGTAAATAGACCCCTACACACGGACACAAAAGAGATGCAAGAGGATATTCATAACACTGACCAGCCAGACTTCTGTGGTAATATGCACAAATCTAATGCATAAATATAGTCACAGTATGGCATTATGGTAGTTGCATTTGAGCATCACCACAAGAACAACACACACACACACACACACACACACACACACACACACACACACACACACACACACACACACACACACACACACACACACACACTGACACAAAAGAAAGCTGTGGATTCTCTTCCATTGCTGATGCTGACGCTACAGCACAGCAGTAGGGAGTGCTATCCTGAGTGTGGCATCCTTCAGATGAGATATTACACCCTATAGGTTCATAGGTTCAAACGTTGGTACTAGGCTATCGGCCCTAGGGCCTATACAAACCTAGCCATAACAATTCCCTGGCTATTTCTTCCCAGAATATTTACTTCCCTGGTCCCCTGTCTAGCAGGGTGACAAACATGATCTGCATGGTGAGTTTCCTATCTCCCATCCAATCGTCAAGTTTCCTTTTGAAGAGGTCCAAAGAGGCACTTAGCTTGACATGTATGGGCAGTCTATTCCAGAGTATGGGAAGTATCTGGGTCAGGAACCTATCCCTCCAGCATGTTTTGTTCATTGTGATGACCAGGTTTAGATCCCTAGAGTGTGTGGCTCTGAGGGATTGGGATTTCTTTAAGTGTAGCATGTCCAACAGCACTGGGTTTGACATGGCCTTATATGTTAAGCAGAGATCGCCTCTGAGTAGGCGATATGTGACAGAGTATAGCTGCAGTTTTTTTAGATGGTCAGCATAGGGCATCTGCTTTAGACCTGTGATTATTTTAGTGAGGTATTTCTGTGGACTTTCCAGTTGTTGCAGATGTTTTGTGAGGTACATACCAAATGGGGTGTTGTACTCTATAATGGGGCTAATGAGGGATGAGTACAGTGGGACAATGACCTCCTTTTTTCTGAATGAAAAGCCCTTAGTGATGAGGGGTGTCACATAGAAGTCCTGACAGTTGTGGCTATGTGGTTATCGAAGGTGTGACCACTGTCCACCTGTGTCCCTTAGTCCCTTATCACACTTTCGGAGTTTAGTGTACTGCCACTTATGTGGTAATTCATGGGTACATGTTTTTTCCCAAAGAAAATAACTATACATTTCATGGCATTGAGCTTGAGCCCATGGCTCTGGCACTAAGCATCTGTTTCTGTAAGGCCCATTTGTAGAATATCCACATCATTTGGGGATTCAGTAATGGCTCCCAGTTTGCAGTCATCTGCAAACTTTGTAAGCCAGAGTCCCTTAGTGCTGGCCTGTACTTCAGAGAAGGAGATGCCAAACAAGAGCGGTCTCAGGACTGAACCCTGAGGTACTCCGCTTGTCAATTGTCTGGAGCTGGATTTTGAGTCGGCTACTTTTACAGTGTGGGTTCTGTCAGTAATCCATTTGGCAACCCATCGAGTGACATAGGGATTAATGCCCAGCTTAGTAAGTTTAGCTATGATTCCAGAGTGAGGGATGGTACTAAAGGCCTTGGTAAGGTCCAGATAGGCTGTGTGGAGTGCCTTACTCTCATCCATGGCTCTGGAGACTGATTCAAAGAAGTCAATCAGGCTGAGGAGACAAGATCGGCCCTTTACGAAACCAAACTGGGTGGGGTCCAGTGTTTGAAGGTTGCCAATGTCTTTGTTTATAAGTTCCATGATAATGCGTTCCATGGCTTTGCAGATCAGGCTAGTCAGACTGATGGAATGATAGTTCCTGGGGTCCAAGGTGGATCCCCCCTTGTGGAGTGAGATAACTGTAGCTGTGGGCCACTCACAGGGCACAAATCCTGAGGTGAGGCTATGATTAAACATGACACTTAGGTGAGGTGCCAGTTCATTTTGTAGTTCATGTAGTACACAGCCCCAGATGTCGTCTGGTCCCATGGATGCTGTATTCATAGCTTTTGCGTTTTTTACCTGTGTGGCCATGATTACTGGAATCTGGCAGTCTTTTGTATTGAGATGAGCCCTTTAGGTGGTGAGAGGAGGGTAAAGTTGGCACTGAATCGATCTGCCAGGATATTGGCAATATCCTTGGGATCAGTATATTTAATGCCATTCTGTTGTAGCTCAGAGCAGATCTGAGCATCGCCATTTAGATTCTTGACATAACTGTAGAATGCCTTGTGGTTGTCCTTGGAATCTTTGGCAATTTTATTTTCATAACTAGCTTTGGAGGATTTTATGAGGGATCTCAGCTTCTTACTGAGGCTGGTAAGGGAGTTTTTTGCATCCTGGGATTTTCCTCTTTTCTGCAACAGTTTCTTCCTTCTGTTGTATAGTTTGTTTATGGCATGGGACTACCAGATTGGGTTCCATTCTTTGGAGGAGACCATCTTGGTTCTGTTTGGAATGGCATGATTCATGCACAAGTGGATGTGCTTGTACAGTGCCTTAGTGTAGGATTCAGTGGTTGAACTTTCAGTTCCCATCTGCATAGGTGTCATGAAGTTTGTCACTTCTGACTTGAGTAGCATGAAGTTGGCTTTGGAGAAGTTTTTTAATGGAGGTTTCTCTACTGGGGGGGCGGGGGTGGGATGTTGACATCAAGTGTGATTAGCTTATGGTCAGTCCTGACCAACGAGAGGGTGACCAGTGGTGTGGAGGTTTGATCTCCCATGTTGGTAATGACCAGGTCTAGGATATTGGAGCCCCTGGTGGGACTATGGATTAGTTGGTCCAGCGCTTTGGAATTTATGAATTCCAAGAACCGTTGGGCAAAGGTGTTGGTACCTGAGTATTTTTCCCAATTAATGGCAGGGTAGTTGAAATTACCCAGTATTAGGGTGTTTGGTTGTATCTTAATATTTTCTTGTATGTTTAGAAAGGTGTAGTGAGAATCTTGGGGCATAGTGGGGGATCTGTAGCAAGCCACAATTTGGCTTGCAATCTTATCTATGTTAGTTGCACCTGTAGAATTTCAGATGCATTGTGTTGGGCAACTAGCCTGGAGTTGTAAATATCCTTGGTGAATATGGACAGTCCTCTGCCTTTAGTGCCTAGGTCCTGGTTTGGTGGAGGTAGAAGTCTGCATAATAACTGAGGTGTGGTTTAAAATGGAGGAGCTATAATGCCTTCAACACATTTAGGCAAGCTACTATGCAGGAGAGGAAAAAATGTGCACATGTCTGTATCTTCATTCAGAAGAGACACATATGAAGGGTGATAAAGCAACATGAAGCACTAGAACTTCTTCATGTGCAAATAACCACCAGAAAGATCCGATATGCAGCATTTGCCAACATTTGTAATATGCAAAACTACAACTGAAATTCACAAATTCCAATACAAATATACTAGAGACTTATCACAGTTCTCTCCTACAACCTTTAACAACACCCTATAAAGCATTAATTGGGAACCCCTAAAAACACTCCCTCTAGACATGCAGTACATTTTAGTTCCTCATTCCTTAATATTCTGAATACCCAAGCACCCCTCCAGTTAAATCGCGTAAAATCCTTGCATGCCCCATGGCTCACTAGAGCCACTAAAGTGAACATGGTCACCAGGGACAAAGCCTGGAAGCTATGGCAAAAGCACAAAAACCCTCTGATGTCATAACCTACAGTCTCTCTGATGTCATAACCTACTGACACCTTCGCAACCAAGTAAAGTGCCAAATCATTAAGGATAAAAAAGAATATTATCATACCTTACCAAATCAACACAAACTTAACCCTAAACATTTCTGGAGCTCAATCAACAGACTTCTACACCCAGGATCAGAAACTAACCCCTGTTTGGATCCAGAAAAAAACCCCATGGAAATAGGCACACTTTTCAACACTTATTTTATTGACGTGATAGCTAATTTCACTACCAACTTCCCTCCAACTCTACCTAACCAACCCGGTCCACCTGCCACTAATACCTCCCCTGTCCATTCTCCCAACTTCCCTCTAACGCTTATACCCACAGCCATAGTAAAGAAAATGCTTCTGAAATGAAAACCTTGCACAAATGCCCATGACAGCCTGCTCCCAGAATTCCTACAAAATGCACCAAATTCCATTGCATACCCCATCAGCATACTTCTTAATAGGTCCATCCAGGACTCTTATGTTTCTTCCATTTGTAAAAAAAAAAAATTATTCTCCCGCTACATAAAGGTATAAACAACATAGATGTCGCCAACTTTGGCCCATTGCCATCCTTTCCCCCATCTCAAAAATCCTCGAGAAATGTATCCATAGCCAGCTTCTTAACTACCTACTTGACAACAACATACTATCTCCAATACAGCATGGTTTCAGACCAGGGCACAGTACCACAACAGCTCTTACCGCCTTCTGTGACACTATCAATCAGGCCTGTGACACCAGAAAACTTGCCTCCTCTCTATTTCTTGATCTGTCCAAGGCCTTTTATACTATCTCTCATCCACTCCTTCTTAGAAAACTATGCAACACAAGTACCTCTCCGTTTACTTTACACTGGTTTTCCAACTGCCTCTCACACAGGCAACAAGCTACAAAATGGCTAAACTCCTTCTTTCCTTTCCTTAACACCTCCACAGTGTTCCCCAAGGGTCCATCTTAGGCCCACTACTTTTCAGCATTTTCATCAATGACTTCCATTCCAGTCTCATTCAAGGCACAGTCATCCAAAATGCAGATGACTCTACTATCATCTGTACTGCCAACTTCCCACACGAACTTCAAAAACTTACCCAGGCGGCCCTCAGCTCCATTGAAACATGGATGGCTAACAACCATTTAGTATTAAATCCTAAAAAACTAAACTAGTGTTATTTATCCCTAAGAAATCCTGCACCATAAGCAAATACACTTTCACCATCCTCTCCCATGACAACACCTCTATAGAGGTTGTCACACATACTAAACTTGGAGATGTTACTATAGACGAACACCTAACTTTCCACATGCACATTCACAACAACATTAAAAATCACACCAGAAATTGGGCATGCTATATCGACACAAAACATTCCTCAGTTACTCTTCCAAACTAGCCCTTGCCTCCTCTTTCCTGCTCCCCTCTCTTCTCTACGGAGCTCCTCTTTTCAAGAATATTCAGGCCAGTCGTAAATCCAAACTACACTCGTGCTACAACAAAATAGCAAAATTTGTTACCAATGGTAAGCCCGTATTTTACCACTGCACCTCTCTTAGACTACTGAACTGGCTAGAATTACCCCACCACCTCACATATACTCAGCAAACTACTTCCCTTAAACTAATGCACAACCCATCCAGTTGTCCAGCATTTTCTAACCTATTTACTCCATACCACCCTAATAGCCCCCTCCACTCAGAAAGCCAAATGCTCCTACATGTAGATAAACCCAACCTCACCGCTGGACAATGGCTCCACTCCTTTTCCACTGCTAAGCTATGGAACTGCCTCCCATCCTCCCTTAGATCTACTATCAATGCATCTATCTTTAAAAAGTCCTTGAAACACCATCTGTCCTCCCACTGGCAATGGCCCTGTGCTAACACTTCACAACCCGTAACCTGACTTCTGTCGCTTCCCTTTCTTTCTCCCGCCTTTCCCTCCTTCTCCACTCTCCCCACTGTAGTACCTTCACCTTTACCTTCTGAAAAAATAAACCTTTTCTATGCCCTTTGCAAATGTACTGTTGTGTTGATACTTTTGACATCCACCACAGTGCCTGTCTCAGTGCTGACTACTATACGAGACTGTCAGTCTAATTTGGAACAACTGTTATATGGATTCTTATCAAATTGAATACACTGCATTGTTACTGTGTTTTATCAAATTGCACGTATGCATATCTCTGTGGAGCTTTTCTCCTCGGGCCACCACTAAAAATGGGCAGTCTTTGGCCCAGTGGACTTTCCTGGTCAACAAATGCAATAAATAAATAAAATAAAAATAAATATAATATATTAGTTAGTTACAGATGTCCATCTATGACCCCAGAAAGATACAACAATCTAGAATCACTCAGTAATAAACGCAATACCATTTATCTATGCAATCTAAACTATTCAACTATAGACTGGGAAACCTCCACCACCACTAGGGTACAAGCACAGAGATTCCTGGACTTTGTCAATACAAACATCTGTGGACAATTAGTCAGTGTATCCACTAGGAGGAATAACATGTTGGATCTTGTCCTCACTAATATGGGTAGCATATTGCACCATCCCTTGCATATCTTCATTGTGTATTAGGTCTGGCCTTAAAGCTGTCTCTTCAAAACAAAAATTGAAACCTGAGACCCCTTCCCCCCAAGCTACATTTAGAATTTTCTTTAAATAAACTATCTACTCCTAAGTGATGCATTGGCAAATGTCAAATCCCCACCAAGCCTAGATAACCCCACTGAATAAAAAGAAATGTACACCATCACACTATATTAACATGTGAACAGTTGCATAGATACATCTGCACCCTGTAGAAACAAGCACAGGGCAAACCCCAGAAACAATTCCCCCATGGTGGAATCTTAATAGCAACAAGCTTTACAATAAAATGAAGAGAATGTTGACCAAATGCAAGAAGAGTATTCCCAGAATGACAGAGTCCTTATCACCGAAATAATCAAATAACTATGGAACTTAAATACAATCAACCAACGCCAAGCTTGAAGATAAAATAGCTATTCAAGTCAAAGACAATCATATAGCCTTTTTTTTGTTATGTTCATAATCACAGAAGCACAATGCAGCAATGCACTGAACTGACTGTTAACAATGTTACCTACGCTGAGGATGGAGATATAGACATAATGTTACCTACACTGTTGATGGAGATATAGACATAATGTTACCTACAGTGAGGATGGAGATATAAACACAATGTTACCTACGTTGAGGATGGAGATATAGACATACTGTTACCTACACTGTTGATGGGGATATAGACATAATGTTACCTACAGTGATGATGGAGATGCAGACACAAACTTACCTACAGTGAGGATGGAGATATAGACACATTGTTACCTACACTGAGGATGAAGATGCAGACATGATGTTTACTACACTGAGGATGGAGATACAGGCACAATGTTACTTATACTGTGGATGGAGATTTTTTTTACAGGCCAATAACCAGAGCTCAAGCTTTATCCTTCTCTCCTGTACATCTGTCCCACAAGATATACCTGAAACCAGTTCACCTTCAGCTATCACAGAAGACCAAGTCCTAAAAGTGCTTTCAAAAGCTAAAAATACTGCATGGTTGAGTCCTGACAATATCACAGGATGCATCTTAAATAGAATGAAGTATGAGTTAGCCACACCCCTAACAACACTGTTCAGTCTCAGCCACACCCCTAACAACACTGTTCAGTCTCAGCCACACCCCTAACAACACTGTTTAATCTCAGCCACACCCCTAACAACACTGTTCAGTCTCAGCCACACCCCTAACAACACTGTTCAGTCTCAGCCACACCCTAATAACACTTTTCAGTCTCAGCCTCCATACAGGTTTTGAACCAAGTGAATGTACAACAGCTGCAGTCATTCCCCTGCATAAAGGATGACATTCCACAAACCCAGGCAATTACAGACCCATAAGTCTGACCAGCCTCATATGCAAAGCCATGGGAAGACTTATCATGGAGCTAATTGATAAGGATATAGGGAACCTACAAACACTGTATCTGGCTATGTTTGGATTCATCAAGGACCGGTCATGCTTACTCAGCCTGATGGACTTTTTTAAAAAGTCACGAAAACAATGGATGAAGGTAAAATGGTATACACTGCATACCTTGACATGGTAAAAGCTTTTGACACAATTCCCCACATAAGCATAGTAGAAAAAAGCTAAATAAACTGGGAATAATCCCTTACATTACCCAATGGATTGCCATCTGGCTTGTGGATAGGACAAATGAGATAAAACAGGGGAAGCTGCCTTGATGTAGAGAAGAGTCACCAGTGGAGTACCCCAGGCTCAGTGCTGAGACCTCCTCTGTTTGGCATCTAATTCTCTGAAGTAAAAGATAATACCATAGGGTAGCTTGCAGATGACTGTAAACAAGGAACAGTCATTGAATACTCAAATTACCTAGCCATCCTGCAGGAAGGTTGGTCCAAAACAAAAAACTGGTACCAAAATTATGGACTGAAACTAAATACAAAATGTGAATTATAATATTATTTTGGAAGCCATCTACTTCAGTGAAATGCCGCAGCAACAATACTACAATGAGTTACCCAGTTTTTTGGGATTCTGGAATTTATGTGGACAGTGATGTAATGTTCGACCAATATGTCTTCACTGTCATAAAAGAGTCCTTCTAAATTGTGCAACTTATAAACAAAGAGATTATGCTTAGATGTAAAGATGTCATTGTCCCCTTTATTCAACCCTCTTTAGGCCAATCGTTGAGGCAAATGCCCTTTTTGGCATGTATCTTACAGAGCATGAAGCACAATTTTTGCCACCCAGTAGTAAAATTATTCAACCACATGCAACAAGTGGAACACCCACAGAGATAACTTACTAAAAGGATACAAGGCCTAAACAATATGTCCTACGTGGACTGACTCAAAGCCTATCACTATACTCTGTATCCTACAGACCGCTAAGAGGTGTCCTCTGTCTGGCATACAAGGTATCCTCAGAGTCATTACTAATGGACAAGTGGGCTGTTTTTGATCCATATGTTAAGTATTGTGGTTCATTACCCCTTCTCACATGTATATGGATATATCCCCATTTTGTACTGTATTAATGGGCCTATATGACTCACCTTTCCATCTCTACTGTGTTGCTTGGTATATGCTGCCAACCTATTGTCTGCCTGTTAAGTATATATTCTAGACGTATTCTGGTAATATCTTCTTTATTTTTTACTTGCTTTTGTTTATTATTTTCATTGTATGGCTGTTCATTGCTTTGCTACTTCCCAGCTTTCTAGCTCCCTTTGACATGCCCCACTGCTTGGTCACCTTCATTGCTTTTCGTGGCTTCTACTTGCCTCTGTCTACCCTGACTAGGAGGATGTTGATGCTTTCACCCTTTCAGTTTGCTGCCCTGTCAGCCTTACCCCACCCACACTCACATTCTTATTTTAAGTACACTATCATCCCTACCACTCTAATGTCCTGATTTTGCAGAACATCTGTTTTTGCTTAACATTTGTTGAATGTCCCTTGCAAACATTTTCTGTAACTTCTGACTTACTGAGAATTGCTAGAACAAATGAGTAGGTTACAGCACTTTACACTCTGAAAAGTCTTTAATAAAAGTTGATGTAAAATGCAGGACATAAGTTATACATAAATTACAGAATGCAATGTATGCAACCTGTTTTGAGTTACAAGAAAAATGGCCATTCATTTTATATTCTTTACCATTTACTTTAAAATGGTCTGACATACATATATGGGGACATTGTGAACAGCTTCCACATTTACTCAAACCCTACTTTTGTCTTGTAGGGAAATCTTAAGTTAAAGTGGAAGGTACCTTACTTAAGATTTTGGGACAAAAACCATGTATAGTATACAGAAAAGATAAAGGGCAGGATTCACGAAGCCTCCGTGTAAGAGTTACAAGGCTTACACGGAGACTGCAGTTAAACGGTGTGACATCAGCATGTCATGCATATGCATGAGGGCATGCTGAATCACACCTAAGGCTAACACGGTCCATGGAAGACAGTAGGGGGTGTGTCCGCAGGCCGAGCCCTGCAAACGGACACGCCCCAGAAGAGTAAAAGTCCCGAAAGTAAACCCCCACGACAGAGCCCGTGTAAATGTGAATAAACACAACACATGCCCCCACAGACTACGAACATAAAATGTAGAAATGAACACTTTATAATTTTTTTTTAAATTGTAAAGATGTTTGCCCATAAGTGCACTCGTTTGCGCGGGCGTGCCAGTAGCTTAGCCACAGTTAGCAGTCAGTGGAAAAGCATATAAGAACTAAATATGCAAAGTAAGCCAAGAAGCAATAGCGTAGCGGTAGAGACGTCAGCTGAAGAGCAGGCAGTCATGGTTCGAGCCCCCACAACATCAATTTTTATTTTTAGTGAAATAAGCACGAAACAAGTCCCTGACATATATGTACACATATAAAATTATATTTTATGTAAAATGTAATGAAATGGGCCATGTATTTTGAAGAAATGTGAGATAATAAAAAAAAAAATGTCAGATGTGCCTATAGCTGAGCTACAGTCTAACAAGTTGAGTACATCTGCCTGTAGGTGAGCAGTGTTTTAACAGGTATAAAATGAGTGCCCGTAGGTGAGCAGTGGTTTAACAGGTGTAAAATGAGTGCCCAGGGTTGAGCAGCATTTAACACGCTGAAACTGTGTGCCCATAGCTGAGCTGAGCGTAATATGCATGCTGACAGCCAAACCACGCGTAAACCAGCGTGTTCCGTTTGCGCGGAGCTGCGCACCACGCCAACAAGCTAACCGACGGGCAACGTTGAGCAAGCTGTATCAAAACTGCCTTTACACAGACACACCTCCTAGCCTGTGTAGACAGTCATAAAATATAAAAAGCAATGGCCAGGTTCGAACCCAGGATACCATGCAACATAGTCAAAGTACTGAACCACTAAGCCATGACAGCTGCACTTAGAACTGCAGTAATAGCATATATATAGGAATGAATAGAAAGAGGAGCATGACAAAGTAGGTTTTGTGAAGCTGATACAATTCCAAAATGGCCAATCACAGATAAGTGCGGGAAAAACGGCATATATAAGCCCCATAGGTGGGAATACACAGCATAACCGATTGTAGAACCGACTTGCAGCCAGAATGTCAGGTGTAGGTGAGGGTAGTTGCTTCCGAGCACAGAGGTGGGGCGTTGAGGAGTCCAAATATATGGTTTGGTTCCTTGTCCACAATCATGAGGCCCAACTCATGCAGGGCCAGGTCCTGTGGGGAGCATATAGGGCTGAGGCGTGGGACCGGTTGGCTCATGATCTCACCAGTGCCACAGGGATACCAAGGACTGGTGAGCAGGTCCATCACCACCATGCGGACCTGAAGAGACGGAAGCAGGACCAACTGAACCATTGGATCCAGGAGGCCCGGCAAATGCCCAACGCCCCACTACTGAGTAAGTTAAATGTAATTATTTATGTAAGAAATTAACCTAGCTGATATTATGGATATGTGTATTCCAATATTACTTTATTTATATTACAGCTGCAGGTGTCCGTTCTGCGAACCGTAGAGCCTATGGCGATAGGCTGGCACGGTTGCTCCACCAGACAGGTCAGTAATTCTCTCCCTGTATCTGTAACTAAATATATAAGTATGGCAGTTAGCAAAAGAGTGCAGTGTAGTCACTAATTAATAAAATGTGCAAGTAACAGTGTAAGAGGGTTTGCAAGTATTGCTTGATTACAAAAGTGTGATGCAGCCTGTAATCCAAACATAAAAATTAAACAAGTCTGAAATAAAGATGTCCCACCTGTAATATAATAGTACATAACCTGCAGCAGGCTGAAAAGTACAGCTGCAGAAGCTGAGTAAAACACATGTGTGAAACATATCCCTGTTGAAATACAGAAACATGACAGAAGTGAGACTGTTGGAAAGGATTGTTATAACTACAGGTAAAACATGTCAATAAAGCCTAGAATTAAGTACCATCCTGAATTGTAAAAACAAAACAAGTGAGAGAGTGTGAGAAAGAGTTATGAATCCACCAATAAAGTAGTAATAACTCCTGAATAAAGTATACTGCAGTCAGTACAGAATGAAATGAATGTGACAGGCAGAACCAAACAGTAACATGTGTTGAAAACGGTACCGCAGCTGGAATGTGTGTCCCAAAATCTGGATATGTTGCTCTCAGTCTGCAATATGCAGATAGTATGGTTGTCTGAAATACCAAACATCCACAGTTGTCTATAGCTATATAAAGCAAATGTAGCAGGATGATGTAGCTGAACAGAGCCAGATATGAATGTGTATGAATAAAAATGAAAATGTATATTGATGTAGCAGTAACATTCCTATCACCAACCTGAAGTAGTTATCACATAGGAAACTGTAGGCAGAACTGTAGTGTGTATATACCTGCAGCTATTAGAAATGTACAACATATGTATTGGTATTTGAAGTTGTTAATTAAATTTTCTTCACCCTACCCTATAACCACATATAATCCATTCCACGTGAAATTGGTATTTGCAATCACAATTAACACCCCTGGACATTTGTCCTGTTGGTTCATACATATTTGCATGTACGTTGATGCATCTGCCCTGTTCATACATCCAAACCTGATGGCCTGTTGCCATCAATCAACCCTGCATGTTGTTGGACTGTGTATTGCTGTTCAAATTATGCATGTGTTATGCTTGCTGTTCAATGGTTTGAATATCTGGGTGTTTGGTTAATGGGAATACTAATGCATGTTGTTACAACTAATTGTGAATGGTATTGTACGTTACTAACCCAAACTGTCATAACATAATGCAAAACATAGGACGATAGGGAGGGGGGATTCCAGCGGACCCACTTCTCCCTCCTCAGCTGGCGAGTGCACCTGGCAGTAGTGCCCAGGCTGGACCCTCCTCCGGTGGCCCTGTGCCACCTATGGGTGGAAGCACTGCAGGGGATGAGGCTCATCCCCCCTCTGCAAGTGTGGCCGGAGGAGAACATCCACTCACCCTCCGTAATGTCCGGACTGTGGTGCGTAGGGAGATCCGGGACGCTGTCCTTGGGCCCCTACGCCAGCTTGAGGCACGGGTGGCACAACTAACGGGCGTGCCTGCTGCCCGGCCTACACAGCCCCCAGCACAGCCCCATCCTGTGTCATACACCGCCCCTGTATGCGTCTTGCTTGTCTTGTCTGTTAACCTACCCAACCTACCTCCCCAGCTATACCGACTTCCTGTACCTGACATACCACTCTCTCCTGAAAAAAAAAATGGGCACTCTGTACCCACAAAAAAATTATGCCCCATACATAGCTGCCCATTTCGCACACATGTCTGCTGGACATGGAAACTGTCAATTACAATTGGCTGTACAACAAGTATTATTGTTGTCCTTACACCTCTCTCAGGGGTGGAAGGTTTCAAATGTCACACCAAATTACATACATATGCACAGCTGTTGCTGATGAAGAAATGGGCAGCTATGGGCCTTACCTACATCCCTCCTGCAAAACCCGAGCTTGTTTCCCTACTGTCTTACCCTCTTTGTGACCCCTTTTTCACCACTTTCCTGTCTCCCCATTTTCATTTCTTTCAAAGAAATTAGTGCGGGTGTGTGCAAGAGTAAGCACTTTTAAGCCGTTGTAAGCGGGTGTGCGCGGAGCTGAACGCCAGTGCGCATGCGTGAGCTTCGCGCAAACCAGCGCTAACCCGGTTACAACTGCTTAAAAGTGCCTTAGTCACTCTGAATGACAAGGCCTGTAGTCTGCTCAAAAGCAAAATAAAATCCCACTGTCAGTCCCGAACCCAGGACCTTGGAAACAGTAGTCTGCATGACTTACCACTAAGCCATGACTGTTATATAAGAAAATTGTGCTACAATAAATATATCATGCAATAGTAGGAATGAATGTAAAGGGAATATAGTATGTGTAGTACACAAAGCATGTCATGTATATTTACTGACAAATGTAGTGGATTTCTATAATAGTAGTGTGTGAACAGAAACAGCCATGCTAGTTGGTAGCTATTAGGTAATAATGTCACTGTAGCACATTGCAAGCCACACACATACTCACAGCAGGATAATCACTGCCCATACCCCACAACCTCTTACAGCAACACATCCGGACTAAGTAATAACAAATGTGGAGCAAAGGCCCAAAAACAGGGACACATTCCAAATATTGCTCCAACAAACTTAGACAGTTGAGAGAGTAACAGGTTTTGCATTATGTTGGATGTTTGGAAGGGTATGAAGTCTGAAACTGAAATGTTTGTTACTATAGTCTGACTTGAGCCCTGAGTGATATGCCAGAAAAGCTGTTTATGAGATATGGACCAAAATATGAGGCAAAAATGTGGACATCCTGCAAATATCTGTACACTTGAGAGGACTGACTCTGCCATATTTGAATAGTTAAGAGCCTAGACATATCAACAGTGACTGAGTTACAGGGATGCCCCACAGACTCCCTGTGAAATGTACAAACAGTAGGCAGAAAGGTGTTACAACACATGCAATGGTAACTATGAAGTACTGAAAGTATGCACCACTTGCACGTCAGAAATAGTGTAGTAATACATATGCTCATGCTAACCCACAGTCACAACTGCAGAATACCAGACAATTTAATGGGTGTACCCCACTGATATGTACCATTCCATGAGGCAGATAAAAGATGCACCTGAGAGTCTCTGGGGCCTGCTCAGCAGCATACTCAAATACCCTAATAGATGTCAATGCCCACACCATGGCCAGACCACACTGCATGCAGTAACACCCTAGCAGATATAGCAAGCATTCCAAGGTGTAAATGTACATGGAAAATAGGAAAGCCACAGCAACACACTACAGTCAAGACACCTAGCAGGCATACAAGTAGTGAATGTAAAGGGCAAATATTGAAGCCATAGCAACAAAGTGCAAGAGCCACTGCTATATACCAGTTACACCACATGTCCCACAGGAAAGCACACACATACCCACATTAACAGTAGTAGTAGTCTTAGGTGTCAGTGTACATACACAGTTAGCACAGGAAACTGGAGAAATGAATGGAGAAATGTTAATCTACAACACAGCCAGAAATATGAGAGAAATACTAACCTTTACACTCACAGAACAGTGTCCACAGCATACCAGCATGGTCCCTGCCCTTAAACTCTGAAAGGGCTATGCCTATCTCACATACCTTTTTATAGCACTGTCCTGGAATCACAGTGAGAACTGCAATCAGTACACAACTGGCTGCATGCAATTAGCAAATTCTGGCTAACAACTGGTGCAGAGGCCATCACATGCACATATGCAGATACCTACAAAAGCATGCTGTACTCCCAGTCCACACATGCAATACTTTCATTGCACCCTCTGGAGGTAGGGAGAGAGAGGGAGAGAGAGAGAGAGAGAGAGAGAGAGAGAGAGAGAGAGAAAAAACATACAAAGACACTCAACAAAACCTACTAGAAAGCTGACATCTGTCAACTGGAGCAGCAGCAGGACACCAAACCAAAAGGCAAAGCAAGCAGCTGTGACAAACACAGGTAATGTAAAGTAATACTTTAAAAGTCTACATACTGTGAACCCTCCATATGTGTCATTGGTCTGTATCCATATGTATATGAAGATGTGCATAGGGCAGGGGACATACAGCAACTATCCGTGAAGGCTGTACATACATATGTATGTGAGGGCATCTATGTGCACATATCAATGTAGGTTGAATGTAGGTTGTAGTGCAATGTACAAAGTAGGTTTCACAGTTATGTATGTTTAGCAGTATGTTAGTGTGTGTACACAGTTTTGTAAACAAACATGTTGATATACCTATCTATCATATGGATACGTATGTATGTCAATATATGTATGCATGTATATATATATATATATATATATATATATATATATATATATATATAATATGCATATATGTATACATAGATAGAGAGAGATGTAGGAATACATACACAGATGTAGATAGATAGAATATGTAGAAACATATATATGTAATACACACATACAGATATAGATATATGTAGATACATATACATAGACAGACAGATCTGACTATCTACAGATATGACTGTATATGATGATCTCACACTCCCCCTGTCCCACCCCCTCTGTCACTCTCACCCCCTCTCTGTCACACTCCCCCCTCTCCATATCTATAGCAATATATGTACATCGATATATATATATATATATATATATATATGTATATGTATATATATATATATATATATATATATATATATATATATATATATATATATATATATATATATATATATATATATATATATATATATATATATATATATATATATATATATATATATATATATATATATATATATATATATATATATATATATATATATACATATATACATATAGATATATATATATATATATATATATATATATATACACATATATATAGAGAGAGAGATGTATATATATTCTGAGTGAGGCACATGTGTACAGATGTATTGCAACAGGTGCCTGGTGACAAAGGCATGGAGTGAACACCAGTGTCGAAACTGGAGTACCATACCCCATTTCAAATCACCTACACCAGTAACCACCAGATATGTGACTGGCTGCCCACCACTGCATGTGTCAGGGGTGAACAGGGTCATAAATGTGTACAATAGTCCCCCCAATGATAGTCACAGTGGCACACTATTCCTGGAATACCTGCACATGGTATGTGTCAGCAGACATGGTGTGTCAGCTATGGACATGTAGGTCAGTGTACTCCTCCACATCACACAATGGCTGCCACGGTATGTACCTCACATGACAGCTACAGATATGGAGAAGGACACAGTGACATGTACAACACTGTGACAATGCACTCAAACACATTATCAATGCACAGTGACTGACAACACCACAGAGTACACACATGCTACCCACATAGAGGTTACCACTCCTGGATTTACATACTTAAGTCACACTCATGACAGATGTCCAACAACCATAGTAACACCTCACACCATCCAAAACCTAAATGACCGCTGTGTGTCGTCCTTGACACCGCAGTAGAGAGCACATGGCGGAGGTACAGGTTCCTACTAACAGATAAGACATATCCTGCAATAAACTACACAGCATTAAAAAGCAAGACTCCCCATGAGTACATGTCACACATACCCCTGCTGAATGTTAGTCAGATAGGTAATATGCCATATGAGTCACCCTGTGTAACTGTTTGACAGGAGCAGGTACCATCACATCACATGTGTCACAATGGTCAGGGTAGCAGAACAGTATGCTGCTGTAGTCCCAGGGGCAATAGCATATTGTATTGTATTGAATTGTAATGTATTGTATTATGTTGTATTGTATTGGTATGTGGAGGTGTCTCCTTTGTGGAGTGGAACCACTGCTGCTGTATGCCAGTGTACAGGTACATATCCTGTAGTCAGGCTAGTGTTACATAGCACTTCTATATGTGTGTTTAGCTCCTCTTGGAGTTCATGTAGCATGCAACCGGGGATACCATCAGGTCCCATTGATGCTGTGTTTTTAGCTTTTCTGAGGGCAGCTCTCACCTGGACATCTGTGATGACAGGGTGGTTACATTCAGCTGGGATAAGTATATCTTAGTTTGGGGGAGAGGGAGGGGGGAAACTTGCACTGAACCTGTCTGCCACAATGTTGCCAGTATCTGTGGGTTCAGTGAATTATTTGTTGTTGTGTACTAACTATGAGCATATTGGAGGGTTTCTAACCAGGTTTCTAACATAACTGAAGAAGGCCTTGTGGTTATCTGTAGTGTCCCCGGTGATTTCCCTCTCAAAGTTGCCCATGGATGTTTGTATGAGAGAACATAGCTCTTTACTAGTGCTGATCAGACATGCCTTCCCTTTATGGAATTATGCTCTGTCTTGCAGTAGCTTCCATCTTTTGTTATACAATCTGTCTATGGCTGGGGTCCACCAGACAGGATGCTTTCCCTTTGTGGAGAGTGTCTTGGTCTTATATGGGATTGCATGATCCATGCATTCTCGGAGATGTCCGTATAAATCATTTGTGAAGGAGTCAGCATTGTGGGCTGTGGCTTCCACTGGCCCAGTGGGCTTAAAGGATACCATCTCAGTCTTACGAAGTGTAAAGTTTTCATTTGAAATGTTATTCACTGTAGTCGTTTGTGCTGGTGGTGGAGGTGGGATATGTATATCCAGGGCAATTAGTTTGTGGTCAAATCACAGTAGTTGATGATGTACCCCATACAGTACCTCGATACAAACCCCCAGAGTGAGGAGGTGCTTTGGACCTGAATCAGTGTTCTGACTGCTGGGGTTTGGTAGTATGTTGTATGGAGTGTGCCAGGTACTGTTGCACAGTTGTTGGCTGAGCACTGATACCTGGCCATTTACATGTGTATCCACCAATAGACAGACAGATGCTATATATGTGAGATATGTTGTATCACAACAGTCGAGTAGCATGTGTAGTATGTGTGCCAAATTCTGCTGACATATTTTGCTGATATCATTTTATTTCCTTTTTCAGGTCCATGGCTCACCAGCGCAATCCAGCATACTCTGCAGCTGAGGATGAGGAAATACACCAGAGCCTGGTGCGGGATTATGCAATACCCTTTTCCCGCACCAGCCAGAATCAGCAGGAGAGGGCTGCACTATGGCAAGACCTGGTCCGTCGGGTAAATGACATAGGCACGCATAATAGGACATATGAGCAGGTACGACATCACTGCAGTGATTTAATCAGAAATGTCCATCAGCGTGCGTCAGATATCCACAGGCAACAGGTTGCCACAGGTGGTGGGGTGGCTACACATCCCCCACTTACCAGACTGGAGGGACTACTCATAAGTGTTGTGGCTCCTGCCCACTAACAACAACAACAGCAGCAGACCTGCATTATTATGGAGGCTGGAGCCACACAGCACCAAGACTACGAGCGTGCAGGTAATATGCCATATGTATAGTTGACTGTTGTGTACACTGGTAGTTAATGCATGTGTGAGGTGTGTCCTTGGTTTGTAGCTGTCATCATAGTATTTAATGTGAAAGTGTGATATTCTCAATAGCAGCAGCTGACCTGTGAAAGGCAACTGTTGTACTACTGACCTGTATCATACTCAGTAACAATGGCACAGTTGTGCCCACTGACATTAATTTCCTCACTTCTGCAGGTCCCTCCGGTGTAACAGCAATGCAGCCTATCCATGCTGGTGGGTGTGTATTAACAATACCTTTAATAGTCTTGATAGTAATAATAATATTAGGCTCTCTTAGTAGTGCTCTGTGTATGCATGCAGGTGTGTCTGTGTCTGTCTGTTGATATCTCGCATACTGTGTAGTGTGCAAGTGTGCAACTGTGTGCAAGTGTGCAACTGTGTGCAAGTGTGCAACTGTGTGCATGTGTGCATGTGTGCATGTTTGCATGTGTGCATGTGTGCATGTATGCACCTGTGCATGTGTGCACCTGTGCATGTGTGCATGTGTGCATGTGTGCATGTGTGCACCTGTGTATGTGTGCATGTGTGCACCTGTGCATGTGTGCATGTGTGCACGTGTGTATGTGTGCATGTGTGCATCACTGGTATCATTGTGTAGACGTTGTAAACTGTGTTTCCTGTTTCCCTTCCACAGGTTCTGGTGCTGCTCTGGTGTCATGCAGCAGGGAACCTGAATCAGGTGCCCCGGGTACTGATAATGATGACATCTGTGTAATGGCACAGGAAGGTGTGCCAGGGTCCGTCATTGGTCAGCCAATTGACAGTACACAGCTGTCAACCCCATCAATGCGCACAGTCATCCTGCCAATACATCCTTTGTCACCAATGTCCCTAGGTGATGGACAGGATACAGTGGGCATTGACCAGGGTAATGTGGTATCTGTGGCACATGCTTCCCCACACAGCAGCCATGGGCATGGCCTTGAAATGGTACCACACAGACAGATGTTCAGGGGTTCTCGTGGGAGCATCCGTGGGCGTACTGCCCCTGTCAGTCGTGCCCACAGAGGTCTTACTACCTCAGTTATGTTTCGGGCTGTCATGCAGGCACAGTCACGTATGGAACGGTACACCAGACAGGGTCTGAGGGAGCTGACAGCATGTCGCACAGCCATGACTGACAGTATGCGTGACATTGCAGCTGCCATCCGTAATTTCACCGATGTCATAGACAGACGTTGTGGGGACATATTAGATCAGTTCCACAACTACATGTCCATGAGCCAGGGCAATGGTGGATGGTTGAGGCGTCGACATGGGTGTATGCCAGCAACAGCAGCAGCTGGCAGTCATCACAGATGACAACAGGGCCGCGGCCGCCCCCATAGTGCCAGCAGCAGCCCCAGCAATGCTGGGTCTGTGCTGTCATCAGACCACCCCAGGAGACCACGTGCACGTGGCTCTGGACAGGCCCAACAGGCATCTGTGTCCAGTCAATGAACACCTGCTTCTGATGACAGTACCCAGTCTGGATTGGTACCGGATACGGTCCATAGCACCCCTGCAAGGCACAGGTACCGTGTCCGTGGCCAGAGACACTGATCTGCATGACCTGGCAGGTACAGTCTGTGGCTGTCCACAAACACCAGTATATGGCAGCCATGAGGTGGAACTGTGTGCATCCATACACACAAGCGAATTGACAACACCTAGGGCTACCGCATACACGCACACTGCATCAACATTGCCCCACCTTGTACTGCTGTCCCTCACCAACACACATACACATACATGTCAATTGGTGGTATCAGTGGCAGACTCAGGCATACCAAGTTCACACCCTGTGCATATGATGAAACTGTGCCACCTCCTGCAATCTGTAACATCAGTGCAGGTACAGGTTAACATGTTGCTGATGCACAGGGTGACTACATAGACGTGTAGTAATAGTATCATGTTGTTAACAGTACTGTGTGCTGATATAATTGTGGGTATATCCCAGCATGCCTGATGCAGTAAGGGTATGATTGTCTTGTACTGTTTTCTACACCCATGGTAAGTACCATAGTGTATCATCTGCACATGTTTGCATACTGGTGGTAAGGATGTCAACAGAAGGCCACATACATAGGTAGCACAGGGGATAAGGTAATGAAAGTATTGATACGCAATGATGGACATGTAAATTGAAAGTGGCATGTTGCCCACACGGGACTCTGCAATGTGGATGTTTGAGAATGTTGATATGTGTGCAGTACTACACGACTGGTACAGGACACACAGGAGCACCTAGCACTGCAAGCTCACATCTCCTACCATGCTAGACAGCCCCAACACACAAAACTAACTTTCACAGGAGGGAGAGTCCCCATAAATGTCAGGGATACTGTGGTGGCAGGACAGGTAGCATACATCCTACTAAGTATGGAACCACTGAGTGAAGGCTCAGTGTCTGTTATTTGACATGTGTATTACTGCAGGTGTGAGCACCTGGGTTTCCATCTGGTTATTGTACATTCTGACGGTACATGGTCTGTACACGTGTGTGCTGAGACTGGACCCTGGCCATCTGACCTGTGTATTTCCATGTACATGTGTATAGTGCCTGCATATTTGCACTGTTACCTACTGGAAGTGGTACAGCTTGTTTGGTGTACAATGGACTACATGCAGCCCTGCTTACTGTAGCTTTGTTTGCATGCATGTTTGCTTGCAGTCACCCTGGAACACTGATTACACCTGCAATGCAGATTTACAGAGCTTCTGTGGATTCCTAGTGACATCTGCATAGCTTACTATATGTATGTCCATGTCTCACTTGGCAGAACGTCACTGTTTGTCCTGTTCGCATGTACGTTGCCTGTGACACATTGCATATGACTTACCTGGTATTTGACCACGTGAGCAGTCATATATGCCAGTGCTAACTAATCACAGGCACTACACCCTCACATACTCACCTTCTGTACCTTGTTCCCCATTGGCCCTATGTGCTGTTAATCACCATGGCAATCACAATACTATGGTAGCATGTGCAAAGGTCACTTGTCAGTCACCTCTATGGTATAGTTGTGGAATATGTGAGTCATGTGGCAATGTCACAGCTGCCACATGTACACAGTCAACCCTCTCCCCTACACATGGACGTACAACACATGTGTGAGATGCAACCACATAGCCAAACTGGGGACTAAGCACTCTGAACACAGTACTGGCATAACCTGTCAGGTGGCATGAAATACTACAGTGACTACAATACCAGTCTGATGTAGACCTACACTGACAGCAATCCAAACACATGAACACACCGGGGCATTCGTGGAGCCTCAGAATAGCATCCTGCCTGAGCAGCAGACACCTCTGCAGCTGGCACACAGGCATACGTTAAGCCGGAACACAGCACGTGCAACACATAGCATACAAATCCTGTGTGCCAAACAGTCACAGCCTGTATGGCTAGACAACACACCTGCTACAGTTGTGTTAGGTACCTTTATTGTCCGGTACAGTGAGGTCCTGCTCACCAGGCTGGACAAGGTGAAGGTCACAGTGATATGCCCATGGGGCACTATGGTCCACCACATAACACAAGCATACAGGTCAGTCAGAGGCATGGACACATATGACTCAGTCATTGTCCATGCCACTATGGCTGACCTGTGATGTACCTCCCTGGACTACATGATAGGGAACATAGAAGGGCTCTCTGAGCATGTGGCACAGGCTGGTATGACCCTGACCTTGGTTGGCATCATACCCTCACCAGGAATGCTGAAGTATTACTGAATGCTGATGAATTACTGTAGCTACAACACCCTAGCTGAAAGGTTCCTAGCATGTAGTCACTGCATTGCTATGGAACAACTTGTAACCACTCCCACAACAGGTGGAAACATGCAGCACATGTTCATCAACAACATGTAGACTATATGCCCCAGACCAGATGTGTATCCCTCGCTGCTAGGATGATACCATACACAACTCACACTGTATATACACATACCACATGCAGCACCCGCACAGAAAACCACAGTCATAATGTTATCCAGTGCAAATACCATGTATTCACATGTGGCAGGCATCAGACATGGGAACTATTGAAGGTCACAGGTATATATGTGTATTTGGCACACACATACATCATCTGTGTGCATTGCCATTACTGGTTTAATTGATGTCATGCATTATTGTGAACAACAACCCACACACATGGGCATTCTGTGTGACAAAAACACGTGGCATTTGTGGAATTCAAAGCCATAACTAACTGTGCTATGACAGTACTGAGAGACGCAGTAGCAGATCGTGCTATTTGCATTACTGGGAGATTTGCCCTCTTCTGCTGTACTTGTAGGGTGCTGACATCATCTCTGCGTAGAGATTGGAATATGCAGCAGCTGGTGTGTTGTACTGGTTGCCAAAAGGGTCATTTTTCTCACACATGTAATTGCACACACACTACTTCTATCCCCCCCCACACACACACACTTGCCGGATTCAAACCCCTACCTAACTATGTTATGACACTAGTATGAAACACAGTAGCCGAGCGCGCTATTTGCATTACTGGGAGGTCTTTCTTCTCCAGCTGTACTTATAGGGTGCTGACATCATCGGTGTTTAGAAAGGGGAATGTGCATCCTGTAGTGTGTTCTCCTAGTTGCCAAAAGGAGACATTTCTCTCACACAGAATTGCTCATACACTAACCCCCGTCACCCACCCTGAGCATTTGCAGGATTCAAACCCCTATCTAACTATGTTATGACACTCAAGACGGATGCATTAGCAGAGCGCGCTATTCACATTACTGGGAGGTTTCCCTTCTCCTGCTGTACTTATAGGGTGCTGACATTAGCAGTGTTTAGAAAGGGGAATGTGCATCCTGTAGTGTGTTTTCCTAGTTGCCAGAAGGGACATTTCTCTCACACAGACTTGTATACACACACACACACACACACTGAGCATTTGCAGGATTCAAACCCCTACCTAACTATGTTATGACACACAAGACGGACACATTAGCAGAGCGCGCTATTCGCATTACTGGGAGGTTTCCCTTCTCCTGCTGTACTTATAGGGTGCTGACATCATCAGTGTTTAGAAAGGGGAATGTGCATCCTGTAGTGTGTTTTCTTAGTTGCCAAAAGGGACATTCCTCTCACACACACTGAGCATTTGCAGGATTCAAACCCCTCCCTAACTATGTTATGACACTCAAGACAAATGCATTAGCGGAGCGTGTTATTCACATTATTGGGAGGTTTTGCTTCTCCTGCTGTACTTATAGGGTGCTGACATCATCAGTGTTTAGAAAGGGGAATGTGCATCCAGTAGTGTGTTTTCCTAGTTGCCAAATGGGACATTTCTCTCACACAGACTTGCACGATTCAAACCCCTACCTAACTATGTTATGACACCCAAGATGAACGCATTAACGGAGCATGTTATTCGCATTACTGGGAGGTTTCCCTTCTCCTGCTGTACTTATAGGGTGCTGACATCATCAGTGTTTAGAAAGGGGAATGTGCATCCTGTAGTGTGTTTTCCTAGTTGCCAAAAGGGACATCTCTCTCACACAGACTTGCACACACACACACACACACACACTGAGCATTTGCAGGATTAAACCCCTACCTACCTCTGTTATGACACTCAAGATGGATGCATTAGCAGAGTGCGCTATTTGCATTACTGGGAGATTTCCCTTCTCCTGCTGTACTTATAGGGTGCTGACATCATCAGTGTTGAGAAAGGGGAATGTGCATCCTGTAGTGTGTTTTCCTAGTTGCCAAAGGGGACATTCCTCTTACACACACTGAGCATTTGCAGGATTTAAACCCCTACCTCACTATGTTATGACACTCAAGACAAACGCATTAGCGGAGCATGCTATTCACATTATTGGGAGGTTTTGCTTCTCCTGCTGTGCTTATAGGGTGCTGACATCATCAGTGTTTAGAAAGGGGAATGTGCATCCAGTAGTGTGTTTTCCTAGTTGCCAAAAGGGACATTTCTCTCACACAGACTTGCACACACACAGACACACTGAGCATTTGCAGGATTCAAACCCCTACCTAACTATGTTATGACACTCAAGATGAACGCATTAGGGAACATGCTATTCGCATTAATGGGAGGTTTCCCTTCTCCTGCTGTACTTATAGGGTGCTGACATCATCAGTGTTTAGAAAGGGGAATGTGCATCCTGTAGTGTGTTTTCCTAGTTGCCAAAAGGGACATTTCTCTCACACAGACTTGCACACACACTGAGCATTTGCAGGATTCAAACCCCTACCTAACTCTGTTATGACACTCCAGATGGATGCATTAGCAGAGCGCGCTATTTGCATTACTGGGAGATTTCCCTTCTCCTGCTGTACTTATAGGGTGCTGACATCGTCAGTGTTGAGAAAGGGGAATGTGCATCCTGTAGTGTGTGTTCCTAGTTGCCAAAAGGGACATTTCTCTCACACACCAATCCCGCTCACCCACTGAGCATTTTCAGGATTCAAACCCCTACCTAACTATATTATGACACTTGAGGGAGACGCATTAGCAGAGCGCACTATCCGAATTACTGTGCATCTGTTCTGCACCTGCAGTATTTATAGGATGCTGACATCATTATTTATACAGAGGTATGTACATCTATTACTACCTGTCAGGTGGGGGATAGCATATATATGCATTTGCAGCCACCTACTTCAGGGTCAGATATGCACATCAGCACTGGCAGGTCATGTTCTATACCATGCTTCGTGACCACAGGACCTGTAACACACAACACAACCAGTTCGGACCACCCCTCCCACATCCAGGACACACACTTTGCTTCCCTGGGAACAGTGTCAAGATATGAAGGTGTTCACATACACCATTCCAGTTGTTAACATCAGGTACAGGTATATTGTGTGTGGGAACTACTCAGGCCTCTACAACATTACCCTACAGCCACTACAATTTGTGAGTCCATGTGCTATGGCAGGACCACTCACCACAGCCACAAGGGGGAATACATATCGCACCTGACCATCTGCAACATGGGTACTCACTGTTCCACACCAGAGGTAGACCACCATTGTTGATATCTGACCATACCCACCTTTCCCTGGACATCCATATCCCATCCCCACCCCCAGGCAAGGTTGTCACTGCAAACAACGTGTATTTATCAAAAGCAGACTTTACACTTGTGAAGACTAGGGTGGAAGACTTCAAAGGACCCATGCTGGGGGAGTATACAGGCCATTCTGCATAATCCTTGACAATTGCATTCTATGAGCATGTGGAAGGTTTGCATTGATCATGCTATCCCAAATATACCCATGACTCCTCCACAACAGGACACCTGTCAGGTGTACACCAGCTATATATGAGCTGTCCAACAGACGGAGTGAGCTAATACATTGCAGAGCAGTAGCCCACAGAGGGAGGACATCTCTGAACAGTACTGGCACGACACTTCAATCCCTCATAATCATCGTGACAAAGTGTTGACAGTGAAATTGTCCAGACACTGCAGATAAGGCTCCCCTCAGTCTGTTATTGACGCCCACTTACTGTTAGAGGTCCTCACCAACCCTCTTCCAGCACACACCAACAACATGGATGTGGCATAGCAAATTCAACCTCTGGGATCTCCATTGTGTCCCTGCTTGATGGAGGCACAGCACACTAGCCTCAAACGGTGCCTTATGTAACCTACTTTACAGTGGCACAGTAGCCTACTGTACTGGGGAGGCAGACGCCAAGCACACTCTGGCTAAGCTTTCATTTCCTAGGGCAAACAGCCTAGTATTGACCTCTACACCCATATGTTTAATTGTCAGATGCACAATATTTGTTGCTGATAGACTGTTTGCAGGTCTTTATTGCCATATCATTCCCTGTTTCTATGAACAACTTGTGTATCTGTGGAAGATGTTTGAATATGAGAGGGATCCACTATATCACTTATGTCTCTGTAGTCATTTAACTGTGTGCACTGGGCAGATTGCTGTAATGTGGTTGGTTCCTGGAATAACACGTACAAATACCAGATATGTGTGGCCAACTGCTAAACTGAGATATGGCCTAAGTGTGTGAGCATGCCCAGTTCAGGCTTTCCATGGCATGTTGTCTGACATATGTCTCATTTATCAAAGTGTGCGAGCATGCCCAGTGTGAGCTTTCCATATGTTGAACTCTGCAGTCCACCACATTTGTGGATGAGTGTGAACTTCAACAATATCTCACGTTTATGATTGTGTGTTGTGTGTCATGTTGTGTACTTACTGTCCAACTGCTTTGTGTCTGAACACAACAGGGATTATACTGTGCCTGCAGGGTTTGCATGGGATACTATGCATACAGTTGTCAACATCTTTTCATACTGACCTAACACTGTAATACCGTATAGTGTACTAGTTCAGTACTTTCACTGTGGTGGACAGTATCCTGGGCTTTAGTCCTATCACTGCTTTAAATTTTCATAGTGAGCACAACAGACTGGTTAGGGGCCAGTTGTGCACATATGACCATGTTGCATTATGTTCAGATATGGACTACTTAAACCAGGCTTGTCCAACATTGGTAGTGTATTCCACAACATAGGTGGACATTGGCAAACACTAGCGATGTGCCCTAGGCCATTTCTAATGCTAGTCAGAGAGTGTGTTTGTCCTTCGACACACATTGCAACTGGAGTTTGCCATGACATATGTCATGGTTAGTATACTGTGCCTCCGTCTACCTGTGAGATAACAGTGATACCCAGGGTAAACCTACCATCTCCCATCCACTCATCAAGATTCCTCTTGAGGAGAGTCGATGAGTGACTCTCTGGCTAACCTGTACTGGGAGTTTACTCAAGAGTGGGGGTGGCTTCTGTGTTATGGATCATTCAGTACAGCTTGTCCTATGCATGTCAGTGCTGGGATTCAGGTCTCTTATGTGCATAGCTCACTGCCATTCAGATTTTACAAGGTGCAGCATGTTTATTGATTCCAGCTTGGACATGGCTTTATACATCAGGCACAGCTTGCTTCTGGGCGGGCAGTATGGCAGTGTGTGGAGCTGCAGTTTGTTTAATCAGGCAACACATGGCATCTGTTCAAGCTCTTTGATACTCCTGGTGAGGTACTTTTGGGGTCTTTCCAGTTGATGGAGGTGTCTGCTGAGGTACATCCCACAGGGGCCATTGTAGTCAATTGTGATGCTGATGAAGGATGACTGCAGAGCCACAATGACCTCCTCTGATCTAGATCTGACAACCTTCATGATTAGGTGGGTATATGGTATGTTTCTGTAACCACTACAGCCACATGCTTGTCCAATGCAGGATATCTATCAACTTGTATCCCCAGGTCTCTTATTACATGTTAAGTACTTAATGGGTTAACACCTATGTGGTAATTGGTGGGCACTTACTGTATATCCACAGGGGTTGACTATACACTTTTCTGCAATTAGCTTGCTGACATAGCTATGGCACAAGTTGTCTGTTTCTATGTTGCCCTTTTGTGGGATGCTTGTGTCAGCTGGAGGGTCAGATATGGTGGCCAGTTTGTAGTCCTCTGCAAACTTGTTCAGACACAGTCCTTCCATGTTGGCCTGTACCTATGGGACATATATACCAAACAAGGGAGGTCCCAGGACCAAGCCTTGTGGGATGCCAGTTATATCTGGTTTGTAGTCTGACATGGCTGCAGCATTTCTGACCATGTCAGTTCTGTCCTTGGTCTGGTTTGCAACCCCTCTACTGACATAGGGGTTTATATTTAAGCTGGTGAGCTTATCTATAATGAACACGTGGGGTATTGTATGGAAGCCTTTTGCAAGGTTCAGCTAGGCTGTGTGGACCACATTCCCCTCATCAATGACCTTAATGACTGTTTCAAATGAGTCAAACATGTTTAAGGGGCAGGATCTGCACTTAAGAAAGCCACACTGGGTAGGGTCCAGTGTCAGTAGGTCCCCAATATCTTTATGTCTGCGGTACATGCTGATCCTTTCCATAGCTTTGCAGACCAAGCTTGTCACGATTCTGGGGTGGTAGTTTGCAGTATCCATTCAGGCAACACCTTTGTGGAGAAGGACTACTGTTGTTGTACACTGCTCTTTGGGTACATATCCTGTGGTAAGGCTGACATTGAGCAGTAGTGTTATTTGGCATTCCATTCTTCTTGGAGTCCATGTTGGACTCAGCCCAGGACACCATCTCATACCATTGATGCTGTGTGTTTTGCTTTGTAGATGTTGGCTGTTACCTCAGCATCTGCAATGTCAGGGGGCTAGCACTCTGCTGGGATAGATATTTTGCATTTTTGGGGGGGGGTTTGCACTGCACCTGTCAGGTTGGATGTTGGAAATATGTGTGTGTGTTTGGCATGTTGTTTGTAAAATTTGAGTGATTCAGAGCATATCTGTGAATTCCCAACAAGATTCCTACCATCAGTTAAGAAAGCCTTGTGATTATCCTTAGTGTCCTGTACAATTTGTATCTTCATAGGTTCATAGGTTCATACTAGGCTATCCGCCCTAGGGCATTTATAAGCCTAGCCAGAGTGTGTGTGGCCTTTGCCACCCCTTGCTATGTGAATATTATGGCCATTTATGATTTACTTTACTGTGCCTCTGTCTGGACGTGACACAGTGAAGACCCCCAGTGTACATCTATGATCATCCATCCACTTGGCAAGATTCCTGTTGAAGAGAGTCAGTGAGGGGCTCTGCCTAACATGGAGTGGGATTCCGTTCCAGGGTGTAGGGAGCCTCTGGGTTATGTATCTGTCCCTCCAGCATATCCTATTTCATTATGTGTTGAGGTTGACATCTGTCACTCTCACAGCTCCGATGGATTTGGGTTTTCTGGGGTGGAGCATGTCCATTACTCCTGTGTTGGACATGGCCTTGTACAACAGGTATACAACACCTCTGCGTAGGCAATATGTGACTGCATACAGCTGGGGTGTCTACAGCCAGGCAGCATATGACATATATTTGAGACCCTTTATCCTCTTGGTGAGGTACCTTTGAGGTCTTTCTAACTGCTGCAGGTGTCGGGTAAGGTACATCCCAAATAAGGCATTGTACTAGATTATGGGTCTAATAAGAGAACAGTATAGGGGCACAATGACCTCTGTTGACATAGATGTGAATCCTTTCATGATACGGTGTCCAATATAGACAGTCTTCCTAGCCACGTTGGCAATGTGAGTGTCACATAACAGGTTACTGTCCACTTGTGTCCCTAGGTCCCTGATTATTCCTTCCATACATAATGGATTCCCACCTATGTGGTAATTTGTGAGTACCTTGTTTGGTATTTGGTGAGATATTCATACTGTCCAGTGTCTTCAGGACGACTGAGTGGGGTTCCTGTGTGTGAGAGTGTGGTCTGTAGCATGCTACAGACTGTACAGCAGTTTTGCCTATGGTTAGTTACACATGGGTGGTCTCCGATGCTTCATGCATTGTCAGTTACCTGGACGTGTGGGTGTCTGTGCTGAATATGGATACTCCCCCTCCTTTTATGTTTTGTTCCAGGTTTTGGGTCCATAACGCATGATATGAGGTATAACCTGGTAATGCTGGTGTGCTGTCAGGAGCCTTGCTGCAGGTTTGTGTCACTGCACAGACATCGATGTTCTCCATACTGCGGAGGGCCTCGGGAGCATGCATGTTGAGGTTTACACGTCTGGCATTGGGCAGCATTACCCTTATGTTTCTTTCCACTTATGTTTTCTAGGGAGGTGGGTTAGTCTTTTCAGCCTTGCCTACGAAAGGCTCTATGGAGGTGACAAGAGCCTTATACAATATCCCGACACCCAGGGGTAACAGGTGCAAGCCATCCCTGGCACAGCAGCGTGGCTTGTCAAGCATGACATCTCAAGCAGACAGACATTGGATCCCCTTGGAATGACACCAGTAATTGTGCCACTTGTTAAAGCTGATCATTCTGTGTTTGTACTGTGGCATCATTCTTGGTGAGGGTAGGATGCTGCACATGGTCAGTGTCATACCGGCCTGGACTACATAATCGGAGAGCTCATCTATGTCTCTTTTCATGTAGTCTGGGGAGGTACATCTTAGGTCATTCACGCCAGCATGGACAATGACTGCATCATATTTCTACTTGCTTTGGGGTGACCTGCGTACTTGTGTTATGTGGCGTATTGTAGCAGCCTACAGGCAGCTTACTGTACCCTTTCCCTTGTTCAGTCTTGTGAGCAGGACAGCAGTGTGTCTGACTATGGAGTCACCTATTACAACTGTATCAGGCATGTTGTTTCTCCTTCTGGCCTGTGACTGTTTGGCACACCAGCTTTGTGTACTATGTGTTGCATGTGCTATGTTTGGAGGTAGTGGTTGCTTGAGTGTCTGCTTTGGAGGCCTCTGTTGATGTGGTGTGTTTGTAATTAGAGCCTCCGGGAATGTTTTTCTGTGTTTATGTCTTTGGTTTGCAGTTGTGATAGGTCTATGTGAGACTGGGTTTATGGTGTGTGTGGTTACCTTCTCCTCCTGACTAGTTTTGACAGTAATGAGTTGGGAGAGCTCAGCCTCCGGTTTGGATAAATGGTTGCATCTCTCACATATATTTGTATTTCTTGGGGGGAGGTGAGGGTTTTCTGTGTACATGGGGCAGGTGTAACATTGCCTCAAGATTCACAGATTCATCTTATTGTAGCTGGCCATAGTGGATTGTATGAGTGGACATATTTTATTGCCATACTACTGATCAGTAATTACTTCCCTTTTTATGTTTGCTCTATCATGTAGTAGCTTCCTCATTCTCTTGCATGGTTTGGTAATGGCTGGAGTCCACCATGCCAGATGCCTGCATGTATGGCACTGTATCTTGGTTTTATTTGGGATTGCATAATCCATGCATTCCTGGCAGTGTTCATGGAATGCCTGTATAACAGGTTCTGAGGTGTGGCCCATATTTTGCACCTGCACAGGGCCTTTAATGGATTCCACATCAGTTTGGAGGAGTGCAACTTTTGCTTTACACATGTTTTTCACTGTGGTTTTCTGGCCAGGGACTGTGGTCACGATGTGTATATCCGGTGTGATTACTCTATGGTGTGGTCTTACCAGTGAGGGATACACTTCTCATCTTGCCATCCAGTACCCATGTTGCTGATTATCACATCCAGTATGCTTACCCCTCTTGTGGGAGTGGTACGTTGTTCCTGGGCATTTTGGTTTATGGATTCTAGGAACTTTTGTCCTACAGTGTTGGAGCTAGAATAATGCTCCCAGTCTATGTTTGGGTATTTTCAGTCACCCAATATAATGTGGTTTGGAGGGCTTGATATATTCATGTATTCCAACATAGGCCAAGTGCAGTTCCTGGTGTTAGAACGGTAGTCTGTAGCAGGCTATAAACTGGGAGGCAGTTTTAGCCACTGTTACTTGACCATGGCTAGTCCATGCTGCTTCTTGTTGTGGTACCAACATGGGGGTGTGGTTACCCTTGACAATTATTGCTAGTCACCCTCCTTTTGTAGCTTGTTCCATGTTTTGAGGCTGTACAGCACAGTATGAGGTGTAACCTGGTAGTGTTAGGGTGCTGTTGTGAGCCTTGCCCAGTTTTCTGTTACAGGACAGATATCAACATTCTCCATACTGGGGGAGTTTAGACTGCATGCATCTTGCTGTTTAGACTTCTGGCATTGGGTAGCATTACATCTAAGTTCTTATCCCTTGTGATACCTATGGAGGTGGGTTTGTGTTTTGAGCCTTACCCATTCAAGGTACGCTGTGGGTAACAACAGCCTTTGCCAGTATCCATAAGGCCAGGACTGATAGGTGCACGCCACCCCTAGCAGGTGGAGCATCATGTCATGCTCAGCATGTCATCCCAGGCTGGCACACATTGGATCCCCTTTGACTAACAGCAATACTTCAGCCAATTATTGCAATTGATCATCTCATTGTCATATTGTGGCATCATGCTTGGTGAGGGTAGAATGTTAGTCAGGGTCATCAAGTTTGCATATACTACATGGTGTTACATTGCTTAACACATGGCATTCATGCCTCAGGTGGTGCTGCAGGGCTGCCACTGTCAGATGCACATACTTCACTCCCTGTACATGTTTGAGAGCAGGTTATGTCATTTTAGGCATCCCTGTTATTATATGAGTGAGTCAGAGAGGGGTATCATTCCCAGGGTTCCTACTGAGCCAGTGTATGTGCTATGCGTTGCCTCTTTGCCAAGGCCAGGGCATACTGGGCATGCCTCCTTCTGCCTACTGGGGCAGGCTCAGGTTGTTCCTCCTCCGAGTCACGTGCTGCCTGTGATGGCCTTAGCAATGGTGGGGGGCTGTTTGGCCCGGCCCTATGCTGGTCCTGCTGCAGTTGTTTTCGCAAGATCATATTATGTAGCATAGCACATACCATGACAATTTGGGTACATGTAGTTGGTGAGTACTGCAAGGCTCCACCAGATGTGTCCAGACACCGGAACCGTGACTTGAACAGCCCAAACACATGCTCTATTACATTACGTGTTTGTGCGTGTGCCTCATTATGGCGTTCCTGTTGAGGTGTGTGTGTGTTTCTGATGGGTGTCATCAGCCACGGCTCCAGTGCATAACCTGCATCCCCCACTAGGTGTCCATGTGGGATGTCCCCATTGGCAAATGTCTGGTACAGCTGCGTCAAATGCCAGATATGGGAATCATGGTAGCTCCCAAGGCAGCCAGCACACACATTCATTATTATGCCCTGGGCATCACACATGACCTGGCAGTTCATGGAGGGGAAGCCCTTGCGGTTTATGTAGGCCCTACCCCGCTCACCGGCTGGTGCTTTGATGCGTATGTGCGTGCAGTCTATTGCACCCACTACCTCAGGGTATTCCGCTATTTGCTGGAAGAGACGCATATTGCTGGCCAATACCTCATGGGCATTGGGGAAATATACATGATCACCGACATGTGCTGACATGGCATCCAGGAACTGGTGCAGTACCCTGGAGGCTGATGCCTGTGATATCCCCATCATATCACCAGTTGGTCTCTGGAAGGTACCTGTTGATAGTATTCTTAGGCCAACACATACCTTGGTTTCCACTGGGATGGGTTCCCCTCTGTTGGTTCTGTGTGTGAGGCGTGGCCTGCACAGCTCGACAATTTGCTGCAGGAGGTCTCTGTCCACTCTATAGCGCTCCACTATCTCCAGCTCATGTAACCCGTGGTAGGTGACCCTGGGCCTGTACACTCTTCTCCGTCTCCTCACTGTGGGTTGTCTGGCACCATTTGCATTGTCACCAACCTCAGCAAGTCGCCTATGTCTCCTTATGACAGCTATGGCAGCCCCTAGCATTTCTGCTCTGAGTTCAGCTTTTTCAGTTTTCACTTCTAATAGCTTACTCCTGTCTTGCAGTGTCTCTTGAGAGAAACATCCTGCACTGCTGTTTGCAGAGTTTTAAGTGCTTGGCTGGGCTACTCTTCTGCCTGTGTAATTGCCTGCTTCTAATTGTTTTCACCTGCTATCTCCAGCAGTATTCCCTGCTAGCTTCCTACTAATTCTGTTGCTTCCTTTTTCCTTTCTGTTTCCTCAGGGGGGAGCAACGCGCATACCAGCAGAAACACGCTCACAGTGGCTTACACGTGCGCACACATGCTTACATGGTTTAGAATCTTCTTATTCGGGTTAAAATGCATGCACACCAGCGCAAAGAGTCTTACACGTCTGCCAACAGGCTCCCACATGCTCAGTCTGCCTTACACGCTTGCACACTGCCCTACTCACGCCTCATGGCACACACACGTGCACATGCATGCCCAGCAAGAAACTTTGGTGTAAGCAACAGTGTACACCTTCCATTTCTTGACTTTCCCATGCTTATCTTGTGGCACTCCTCTGGCCTTGTTCAAGAGGAATCTTGACCAATGGATGGGAGATTGCAGATATACCCCCAGGGATTACTTCAGTGTCACTGCTTGACAGAGGCACAGCAAAATGATAGGCATAGTTTTTATTCAAACTAAAGGGGTGGCGAAAGCCACATAACTATGGGCTAGGCTTATAAATGCCCTTGGGCAGATAGCCTAGTATGAACCTATGAACCTATGAACCTATGAACCTATGTGTCTGACATCTGTCATGTAACACTGACCTCCAATGAACTGCATTTCTTTCTGCCATTCCCCCCGTGATGTCACCTATCTCCTACTCTGTTCCTCCCCCTTATGTAACTCTTACACTACTCAGAATGTGCTTATTTGCTATGTGACAGTGGGATTCAGTATCCTAACACTCATTTACATCAGATTGCCTACTAATGCTTAGTTACATGTCTTAGACTCAGCTTCCCCCCTTAGCAACCACTAAACGGTGGCCATGTTGTTTTTGGTCTGCTGGTCCCTGCATTGTAAATCCATGTATTTCATAAAACCCACATTTGTGGGTTTATAACCTTCATTTTTATGTTTTATATAGCGCAGCCCATTTGCGCGGGGCTGCGCTGCGTTTAAACATCGGCAATCGCCGAAAAAAAAAATATTTCTCAAATTTGCATCAGGGTACCTTGCCAATGGCCACATATTTGGCCATTGGCATGCTGCCTGACACATATGCACCCTTTATTTGGAGCTGACATGGCTCCATTGTGTTTTTTGCAGAAACGTACTCAGTTGTCAACTGAGTACATTTCTGCAGCTAAAACGGCTCTTACACGGGCTGGTTTGGGCTTTGTGGATTGCTAATCTACCTCATTTGCATGCCTTTCGGCTGCAAGTGAGGTGATTAGCATATCCACGCCCACTCCGTGTAAGAGACGTTTTAGCTGGTCTCTTACACGGAATTTTGGGCTGTTCTTGGATCGCGAGGGCTGCATGGAGTCTTACACTACTCTTAGACTCTGTGCAAGCCTTCGTGAATCCTGCCCAAAGCATTCAAAGATTTTTTTTAGAACAGCATAAATATGTATATTTGCTTGATTTAAGAAAAGGCAGGAATAGCAATACTTTGTTTAGGCATATTAAGGAATTAATTCACATTCCTCCCATTTTTTAGCAGTGGAGCAAGTGCAAAACGATCTTTGTGGTTTTATTTTCAATGAACATTTAGACAAATGTGAACCGAAGTAGCAAATGAGATTGAATGCCATGAACTTTACAGGTTTAAATGACACCTGTTCTATTAACTCACTTTTAAAGCTAAAATACTTTGATGCTTGATTAATTTTAAAGTCCGAGTTTTTTCAAAGAAACTTTTTTAATGGAAGAATTATTTTCATTTTATGCATTTCATATGCTCCTTATTTATTATATTCATTAAATGTAGTCACTTATTACATTACACTGACACTATTTATTACATCAGGTGTTATCAGAATTTTAATGGATAATTGTTATAAGATTCTTAGTGGATGTTTTAGTCGCATGACACTATGGCATTCCTATTTAATGTGAGGTTTTTAATTAAATGTAGTTCTGAAGAAGCTCCATTGAATATTGGAATGAAATTGCTCAAGTTTTATTAAAGATTTTTTAGTGTGTGAAATGCTGTAACCTGCTCATTTGTTCTACTAAAGTTTTTGATCCATCGGTTTGTATTTTGCTACTTTGATTCTTAGTTTGTAACTGAGAATTTAGTCCATCATTCCTGCCACATTACTGTTCCATACTTGTTCTTATGCAAATGCATGTCGATTCAACCCATGTTGTTCCTTTACCTTTTTAAAGTTAGAAAACATGTCCCTGAGCTGAGTGTAGTTAATGGCATTAATGTTGCCTTTCTGCAACTTTCTTGAGCAAAGAAATTGATAACTATGCTGGTGTTCCTGCCTCACCTCTGACAAATGCAACACATTCAACGCCATCCTTTTTACACTATCTCATGATCTGTGGACTTGTAGCCAGGGCGTTGCTGTTCGCTACCTTCTATGGTTTTCCTCTGTTTCTGCTACATACTGTTAAAACAGCCACATTTCATTGGCACATTTTCAAATGCAATATAATTTCTTCTCAATTGTGCGATTGCTTCTGTCTGCAATTGCAGTCCCCATAGATTGCTACTGTCACTGTTAAATCTGAATCACAGGAAGGCAACGAGCAGAAAGTTGCAGTGCAGAGGATTGCCAGGAGGGTGTGCGTGAAGGAACATTTATTTATTTAGTTAGTTAATTAGTTATTAAATAAATAAACAAATGATGTAACATTACCAGTTCTTGCTATGCGTGTGCAAGCAGTAGGCAAAGCAAGCATGAATAGGAAATATTCAGAGAGTTTATCATTTTATTCACAAAAATGGTTAGAGACATTGGTTAAGTCTGTGTGTGTGTGTGTGTGTGTGTGTGTGTGTGTGTGTGTGTGTGTGTGTGTGTGTGTGTGTGTGTGTGTGTGTGTGTGTGTGTGTGAGTGTATGTGTGTGCATGCACGTGTGTGTGCTTGTGAGTATGTATGTGTGTGTGTGTGTGTGTGTGTGTGCGTGTGTGTGTGTGTGTGTGTGTGTATGTATGTGTACGTGAGTCTGTGTGTGTATGTGTGTGTGAGTGTATGAGTGTGTGCATGCAAGTGTGTGTGCTTGTGTGTGTGTGTGTGTGTGTGTGTGTGTGTGTGTGTGTGTGTGTGTGTACGTGCGTATATGTGTACGTGAGTCTGTGCATGTGTGTATGTGTTTGTGAGTGTACGAGTGTGTGCATGCACGTGTGTGTGCTTGTGAGTGTGTGTGTGTGTGTGTGTGTGTGTGTGTGTGTGTGTGTGTGTGTGCGTGTGTGTGTATGTGTACGTGAGTCTGTGCGTGTATGTGTGTGTGAGTGTATGAGTGTGTGCATGCACGTGTGTGTGCTTGTGTGTGTGTGCGTATATGTGTACGTGAGTCTGTGCATGTGTGTATGTGTGTGTGAGTGTATGAGTGTGTGCATGCACGTGTGTGTGCTTGTATGTGTGTGTGTGTGTGTGTGTGTGTGTGTGTGTGTGTGTGTGTGTGTGTATGTGTGTGTGTGTGTGTGCGCACGTGCATAACTTTACAGACTCCACAGACAACCTAAACAATACACAGTTTCTTCAAACAAAGTTGCTCACCTAAATACATATCATATAAACAAAACTGATTCTCATTAGGGAGAAAAGGGTTAAAATAAAAGAGGAATAAATAAAATAAGAATGACTTCAACTAGCCAGCAGGAAAATAGCATCACCAGCAAAACCTACCAGTTTGTAAATGCTCAGACTAACTAATATAAACTAAAATGTATAACTACACTATGAACTAAAATAATCCTATCATTAACCTCACTACTCTACAGAAATACAATAAAAGCAACACAGAAATATCATATGAATTGCTTAAGAACTAGAATGTTAAATCACCCAAATCTCTCACAACATACCTGTTTCATAAAATAAATAAATAACCTATGGAAACACCTTACAAACAGAAATAACATAGGCAACTAACAGCTCAGTGAAGCCAATGCAAAGCACTATTGTAGAGTAAGGAAAACAGAACAATGGATAAATGTAATACTTATATGTGGAGTTTTTGTGACACTTTAACTGTCTTGTGCTATAGGATCATGAGATTATGGCTGTGGAACTTTGTACTGGCCGCACCATTCACAATGAAACAATGAAACTCAATTTATTTATTTATTTAACATTGGTTTACTGGGAAAAGTCCGACTTGGAACAAAGCCAATTTTCGGAATTCAATAGCCTCAAAAAAAAAAAAAAAAAAAAAAATATATATATATATATATATATATATATATATATATATATATATATATATATATATATATATATATATATATATATATATATATATATATATATATGTGTGTGTGTGTGTGTGTGTGTGTGTGTGTGTGTACGGTTTACTATCAAAATGATGAGTGTAGGTTTAGTGAACACGGAATGTTGAATAACAGTTGGCTGACTTCTGTGTTGCCGACCTACATGCATTCGAGTCCCCGGGTTAAGTGAATGCACTGTGCATTTTCATATATGTGGTTGACCTTAGGTCTAGAGATCACAGTACAGTACAGATCAGGAAATTTGCCCTTTTTCCCACTATAGTGAGATCTTGAGATGGAATATATAATTTGCCGGGGGTATGTGGTGCAGGGGGGCTTGCCCTCCTGCAAAAATGGGCACTTCTGTGTTGTACAGTACGTATGTACTGCTGAAAACTACAACATCTGCTGGTGTTCTGAAAGATGCAGGGGAAGGCATATGTCAAATAGTAACAAATTCAACGAAGGTACGCCCATTCACGCATGTCTCCACACAGAAGACGCTCTAGCTGAGAATCGAACAGGACGTCTTACTGTGAGGCGACAATGCTACCGCAGCACCACCACCGCAGTATACGCTCATTAAAATAACCACAGTGCAAGTACAATATGCTCATTAATAAGAGCAGTGCTGTACACCTATCTGCAAAAAAACTGCAACACTCAATTCACCCCTTCTGCCTAATAATGTATTCAAGTTTGCCTCTTTATCAGTAAGTCTTCTTCTCTTATGAGATGGAGATAGGATTATATGCTGACAATCTGCTCTTTATGTCCTCAGCCCTATTCTGCTCCAACTGTAGTGCATGCAACACATCCAGCATATACAATCTTGGTTTCCCAAGCAAACTACGGAGCCGACAATGCCATCCTTTAGCTGCATTCTGGCTTCTGGGATACCCAAGTGTGCAGATATCCCACTGATTCAAGAAAGTGATATCAAACAATGGTGGTAAATGTTCAGACATGTTACAATGCATACCATACCTGAGTGATCTTCACAACACATCATTTTCCCAAACAAATCTACACAAAGGTTTAGCATTTGTCAGGCATATCTCCCTCAATTTCAGTCAGGGTATCTGCTACATACTGGGTTTATAAAAGCCAAAGCCAATATTTCCTTACAAAAAAGTAGAGGCTTGTTTGTTAGTAGAGGCTGTGTGTCTGAGCACATGTTCCAGGCCATCATAGATTAGCCAAAGCCAGTATAGCATTTCAGTGAGAGTGAATTGTTTGTGGTCATTGGCTGACTGGGGTTGGTTGGACTAGTTTTTAGTACTTAATAAATAAAGTAAATAAATAAATAAGCACCTATCCAGGCATGTCTAAGTGTCAGCTCCCGGTGTTTTCTCCTGTCTACCTGATGAATCTGGGCATCTTGGGGCAATGCAGCAATTACCTCATGTACAGACAACCCTCTCCTCCTACCACCCAACACAACAACCTGTGAGAGATGCACTTATATAGCCAAACTGGAAGCAAAGCTCTCTTCAGCCAAGACTGGACTAGATAGTCAAGAGGAGAAGGTAAACATGAATTTGAAATAAAAATGAGGAGTGGGAATCCTGGGGCATGGTGGGGGATCTGTAGCAAGCTACAATTTGGATTGCAGTCTTGCTCAGAGTTAGTTGCACTTGGATAATCTCAGATGCATTATGCTGAGCAACTAGCCTGGAGGTGTGGATATCCTTAATGAATATGGACACGCCTTGGCCTTTAGTGCTTCATTCCAGGTTAGGTGGCTGAAACGTGTGGTATGAATTATAGCCTGGTAATGCAGGGGTGCTCTCTGGAGCCTTGAACCAGGTCTCTCTCACTGCACAGATGTCGATGTTCTCCATTTTAAGGAGTGGCTTGAGTGAGTGCATTTTGAGATTTAGACTTCTAGCATTAAGTAGCATTACCCTCAAATTTTGCTTGCTTGTACCTGTTACGGTGGTGAATTTTTCATTTGAATCTTGCCTAAAAAAAGGCACTATAGGGGTGGCAAGAGCCTTAGCCAGTATCCGGAATCCCAAGGGCAACAGGTGCAGGCCATCTCTGACAAAGCATTGTGGTTTTTCGATCATGTCATCCCAGGCAGACAAATACTGGATCCCCTTAAAATGACACCAGAAGCTTAGCCAATTGTTGAAGCCAATCATTTTGTCCTTGTACTGTGGTATAATTCTGGGTGATGACAGGATGCTACTCAGGGCTAGGGTCATACCTGCCTGGGCTACAAGATCGGGGAGCTCCTCCATGTCTCTTTTCATGTAATCCAGGGAGGTACATCTCAGGTCATTCACACCAATATGGACAATGGCAGTCATATTTGTACTTGTTGTGGAGTGACCTGAGTGCGTGCATTATGTGGCGTGTCTTGGCACCCGATAGGCAGCTGACAGTAACTTTCTCCTTGTTTAGCTGGTGAGTGGAACATCAGTGTGCCTGACTATAGAGTCACCTATGACTAGAGTGTTGCGTATGTTGTTATGCCTTATGGGCTGGGGTTGATTTGCACACTGAGTTTGTGGGCTATGTGTTATTTGTGTTGTGTTGGGGGGAGGTTGCTTGCATTTCAGCTTTGGAGGTCTCTGTTGCTTGGGCAGATTTTTATTGAGAGCCTCCGCAAGTGTAGGTGTGTGTGTTTTGTGTTTCTATGTATCTATTTTGGTGGTGTAGGTTTTGAGGGACTATATAATGAGTGTGGTGTGGTGCAAGTGTTTACCTTCTCCTCTTGACTGTCTAGTCCAGTCTTGGGTGAAGAGAGCTTTGCTTCCAGTTTGGCTATATAAGTGCATCTCTCAGAGGTTGTAGTGTTGGGTGGTAGGAGGAGAGGGTTATCTGTGCACATGAGGCAATTGCTGCATTGCCCCAAGATGCCCAGATTCATCAGGTAGACAGGAGAAAACACCAAGAGCTGACCCTTAGACATGCCTGGATAAGTGCTTATTTATTAAGTATTAAAAACTGTTTTCCTCTAGACAAGTGAGAAATCTGAGTTCTGTAGTAATTTGTAGCTTATTTAGTGCTTACAATAAGTTCTGAACAAATGCTGAGCTCAAAGAAACATATTTGACTGTTAAAACTAAAAAACTATCTAGTTCTAAGGGAAAATTTGAAGAACAGACTTTATGGTGCCGGGAATAGTTTAACCCTAGCTAAGCAGTGATGCATAAAGTGTATTTTTTTAATATAACAGTAGCAAATGAGCAAACTGATTTAAACAAATTAACCAATCAACCAATAGAAAGCTAAAAATTGAGCCCCGTTCCACCAGTCTTTGATCAGACAAGTTGTGACTGCACACTCCTGCCACTAGGGTGGAGGGGAACCTTCTCCAAAAAAAGATGGTTTGGATTAGTGCTCAAGTTATACAACCAAAGCTAGATTCAGAAGGTCTGAATTTAGTCTAGGCTACAGCAAACAAGGTGTACCAATTTCAGAAAGAAACAGTTCAAATATGCAGGCACAATAATCCTTTAACCAGAAATTCCCAGCTCAGAAGGGCAGAATCTGGCCTCTCCTCCCAAAAGAGTGCAGACCACAAACCTTCTTAATGAAAAATAACTGCCCTGAAGCCCAAGTGCTTAAACCAGAACTAATACACTTTTAGAATAACAAACACTGAGCCTTCAATCAACAATTCCCAACTTAGAAGGATGTAAGCTACCTGTCCTGCCACATCAGTGCAGACCACAAAACTTCTTAATGTAAAACAACTGGTCTGGAGCCTAAGTGCTTAAACCAAAAGGCTTAGAATAACAGTTACAATTTAGTCAGGCTACTACCAAACAGTAATAAATGGAGCAGAATAAATACAACTGAGTGCTTTTAAGAAGATACAAAAGCAAAATAAAGTGCAATTTTTTTAAGTAAAGTGCAAGGAGAGAGGAAGAAGGAGAAGAAGAAAAATTCAAGGTTAAGAACCTAAGTGGGTTGGCCTTCTCAAATGTTCTCTCTGTATTACCAGACTGGGAGGGGTGTCCAAGATCACATTTACAGTAAGGGCGGGCAACTGCAAAGCCAACAACTATAACAACACTACAAGAATAAGGTGGGATGGAGGGCAAAACCAGTTTCAAGACAGATGAGAAACAGAAAACAATGCCAGAAATTATATAAAATAATTCAGTCAGACAAAATTATGCAGAACTTTGAAAGGTTAAAATGCCAAGAAATATTTTTATTAATCAGCGTTATATTTCCAGATTGTTTGAGAATCACACACCAGCCAGAACACCAGGAGTTTCCAACAGTGTATGCAGGAATTTACAAACAGAAACTATTTTTAAATCAGCAAGCCTTGAAGCAATCAGATAACACAAAAGCTGTTAGACCAGTTTTATAAACTTGGTTTCCGTGGTGGTATGGCGGTAGCATTATTACCTCACAGCAAGAGGTTCTCCTGTTCGATTCTCGGCTTGGCTTGGGAGTGTCTTCTGTGTGGAATCTGCATGTCCTCCCCATGGTTGGGTAGCGTTCGAAAGACATGCATGCGTAAATGGGCGTTCCTTCGTTGAAGGTTGGGCATCGAGCTGGCAGCTCGGCGTTTCGTAAAAATCTACTGCCAATCATTAGCAGACTGGAGTTCTGCTGTGGCGACCCCTTACCAGGAAAAAGCCGAAAGACAAACAACAACCACAGGAATAGGGAGGAAGCAATTTCAGGACAGATGAGAAACAGAAAACAATGCCAGAAAATATATAAAACAATTCAGACAGGCAAAATTAAGACAATGTAGAACTCTGAAAGCTTAAAATGCCAAGAAATATACTTATCAATCAGCGATATATTTTCAGATTGTTTGAGAATCACACACCAGCCAGAACACCAGCATTACCACCTGGACAGACATCCCCAGTATGTTCCACAATGCATGTACCATTTTTAACTGGAAGGTGTTCAGTGGTCAACTCAGCCAATGTTTTTATATCACTGAATATGTTTTTCCTTTTTAGTTGCCTTATTCTGTAAACTGATTGTTTTAAAGCTAAAATATTAGGTAAACATTTATAACATTTGTTAGAGTCTCGGACAGAATCTCAGACAAAACTTTGCAGGGATCTTCAATTGACACTTCCACCCTTCTCTTGATACTATCTCTCACCTTATAGATCGCACTTTTCAAACTGTCGGGACTATGGAAATGAGCTGTACTTTTTACAAGTTTGTATCCTTCCCCAGTAAGATCAGGCTGTACTTTTTACAAGTTTGTATCCTTCCCCAGTAAGATCAGGCTGTACTTTTTACAAGTTTGTATCCTTCCCCAGTAAGATCAGGCTGTACTTTTTACAAGTTTGTATCCTTCCCCAGTAAGATCAGGCTGTACTTTTTACAAGTTTGTATCCTTCCCCAGTAAGATCAGTGATCCATCTCCCTCTACACTTATCCTTTAATTTCTTACAACACCAATATGTTGTGTTATGCACTGTTCTGTCCTGTATATACTGTCCACGCACAACATATTCTTCACCTTTTGACTATGGACGGTATCATAACTATTACCAAGCAATCCTGGCACAAATCCTGACTCCTGCTGAATTTCAGTTGTCCTACTAAGAGAAAAGTTACAGTACATATTGTTAAATTGAAAAGATTCTATGCCATGTACTACTTTCCACAACATGCTACAGTTACATACCTTGACATTTTGAAGTCTGTATAAGCTGATGATTATTTCCTAGTAACGGTTTTACATTTAAATTTATTTTAAGTGTATTTTCCAAATCTGACTAAACTTTGCATGTGTATTTGATTATAATAGCGCCAATTTCATTATGTACACTACGCAAATGCGTATGTCAGTACATCGAGTTCAAATTCATCAAGTGAAGTGTTAATTTAGACATTTTAGTTTTGACTAATCTTGGTCCGCTTATGTTATTCATGGAAACCCTGATTTCAAACAAGACATGCTTGCTATAGTAAACCTATAAATATATATATATATATATATACACACACATACACACAAACACACACACACACACACACACACACACACACACACACACACACACACACACACACACACCTGATTGGAAAGGAAAATACTGTTTTTTTGTGATATTTAGACACACATACACATCTAAGCACCTGTGTGCACACACAATTACATTTTTAAGTTATGCTTCCATTCCTGATTCACATCTTTGGAAGTAGCTACCTTTGGGTGAAAATGAGCCATAAATAGGATATATAGCAGTCCATAAATAGGATATATAGCAGTCCAGTCCATAAATAGGATATATAGGATTTCAGAGTTGGTATATTTAAATAGCAGAGGGTGTGGGGGGTGCAGGGGTGCTTGCACCCCCCTGCAAAAACATCCTAGAACATTTTTTTTGTGTTGTTTTTGTTTTAGATGTTTAATGTTTTAAAATGTCAATTATATGGTCTCAGCCATATGAAATTCAACTTTTAAAACGTTGAGCATGTAAAGTGAATCCTTACAAATATATAATATAAAAATCAGTTTACACATAGCCATAATTTCCTTTACAATCATGCAAAATTTTCATCCCTATTAGATCCCAATCCTTTTTCCATAACCACCATCTGATTTTGCTTAATATTGCTAAAATCAATTTACCATTTGACATAATTTCCTTTATTCTTTCATTCCATGTAATCCATATAACACAAAATAACTTTGTATCTAGCCTTGTAACACATTTCTTACTTTTAGTCTTATAATATCCATATAAATCATATCCATGCTTATTTTATCCACTTCTTTTATATCTTCAAAAAATCTTTAATTTTCCCCATAGCTTTTTTTACTCTTTTACATTTCAAAAACACATGTTCCATAATTTCTTCTTCTTGGCAATGTAAACATATTCCATCACTTTTCTTTTTATATAGCATATTCCCTTATACTGGCAATTTATCTATTTCCAGTATCCACAAAACATCTTGACATTCTACTTTCTGATTGCACGATTTACTTCTTTTTTTATAGCTATATTTTTTTTCATCTGTTAGATTTTCCCATGGTGTTACATAGAAATGTTTTACCATTACATTCTTATACCATACTTTTTATATTTTTCTATATTATCAATGTTTATTTTCCACAAAAACATTTTTCTTGGAAGCATTTCTTTCTTCATCTATTTCTCTTTTACACTTTTTTATATTACTCACACTACTCTTTTTTACTATACTCCCAATTTTATCATACTTATATTTATACAGTTTTACTACTAATCTCTTATCTTTTTCATTTATCCACTTTAACACTTTGTGCAAACTTAATAAAGTAACACAAACCACAGGGTTAATTAACCATAAACCTCCTTCTTGTTTATTTACATACAAAACTCCACTCTTTTACTGGGTTTAATCTAGTAACCCACATAAATGAAAATGATCTGCAATAATTCCTTTTCAAATGCTGTTGGCAACATAAATGCACTTGCTAAGCATGCTGTTTTCCCCATCAGTACTGAATTTATCAAATCAGCCCTTTTTGAATGATTATAATGTTCCCCTGAAAATACACGTTTGCTTTATTTCTTCTGTTGTTTTCTCCCATTGAATAACATTATACTTCACACATAAATTTCATTCATTGCAAAATATGTACCCCCAATCCCCCCAATCTTTATTACATCACCAAAACCTTTGCTTTTCTATTTATTTAAAGACATCACTATCATCTCTAGACACTCATTTGTGTAAATTATGACTTCTTTTATCCAAAGTTTTTTTTTTTTTTTTGCAGTTATTATAATGTCATCTGCATGTGCTAACAGAACTGGAATTCTTAACCCTTCAGATGTTATATACTCTGCCTTCTCCATTTTGTAATTTATTTTCACATATTATCACATTCATAACTAATGCAAAGAGTATACAACTCATTGGACATCCCTGTCTTGTACCACTCCTCATATGTACCTCTTGGCTTAAACAGCCATTTACAAGTATTTTTATTTTAGTATTACAATCCACTGATATATGCAATTTCCTTTCTCACTTATATTATATTCTTCCATTATTACCCATAAGATTTCATGTTCAGTTGTGTCACATGCCTTATCAAAATCTCCTATCATGATTTTTGCTTCTTCTTTTCTGTTCATAATCTCATCCACCATTTCTCTAACTATAATTAGCGTACTTGACAACTCTTCCCCTTTATACTATATGTTATCTTCCATAATATTTTCCATTTTAATTTCAAATCTCGTCCATATTATTTTTATAAACAGCTTATAATCATTATTACTCAGTATAATTGGTCTCCAGGATTTTAATTGTCTTCTATCTTCCTTATTCCATATGAATTTAAGCATTCCGCTATTCTTAGTATTCTCCAGTATTCTTTATACATAAAACCTTCATTTAACCACTCATTCAAAATCTTTAAAAATGTTTTTTTTTCAATCCCTTAAATTTTTATAAATTTCATACCTTATTCCATCTGGGCCTGTAGTCAACTCTATATTTACTTCTTGTAATACTTAATCTAGTTCATCTAAAAAAAATCTCCTTTTCCAATACTTTATTCTATTTTTCTGTTAACTTTTTTACTTTCCATGTTTTTTAAACTACCTTCTTTTTTTCTTTAAACATTTCTTACACATATTGTACTACACTATTCATAATCTTTTAGGATCATAGGATCATAGGAAGTTACTAGGCTAATGGCCCTAGGCCCTTAGAAGCCTGGCCAAGTTCTGCCCTTGTTTCCATGATCAGCACCTATTGCCCCTGTCCAAAAGAGACATGGGTGGAAGGAACCCCAAGGTGAGTTTACAGTTATCCATTGAATTATCCAGACTATGCTTGAAGAGGGCCAAAGAGGTACACTGCTTGACATGAATTGGGAATCTGTTCCACATGTGCAGTAACCTCTGGAAGACAAATCTGACCTTCTAGCAGGTTCTAGTGATGTCACATACTAGGTTAAGGTCTTTAGAGTGAGTGATCCATGAGCCATTGGACTTAAGGATATGCAGCATTTCTAATAAAACAGTCAGACATTGCCTTATACGCAAGGCAGAAATCGCCTCTAAGTAGTCTTTACAAAATGGAGTAAAGTGACAGTGATTTCAGCCAATCCACATAAGACAGATGCTGAATACCTTGAATTCTCCTTGAGAGGAACTTTTGTGGTCTCTTCAGTTGCTGTAGGTGCCTGGAAAGGTACCTACCAAAAGGGACATTGTGCTCAATTATTGGCCTAATGTGAGAAGAGTACAGGGAGTTTATAACTTCTTTTTTTTCCTGGGGTAATGTCCTTACTTATGAGATGACCACTATAGAATACCCTTCTTACCACTGTGGAGACATAGTAATCAAAGGTAAGGTTGCTGTCAACCTGTGTGCCCAGGTCTCTCACCACTGAGTGCATACTTAGGGATTTCTATTGATGTGGTAGTTAGCAGGAACATCACTCTTACTGAAAGGGATGACAATATTTTATTTCATTGAGTTTAAGGCCATGACTTTGGCACCAATCATTTGTTTATGTAAGACACTCTTGTAGGGTGTTGACATCATTTGGAGATCCTGTGACCACTCCCAGTTTGCAGTTGTCAGCAAACTTTGTCAGCCACTGACCTTTAGTTTTTGCTTGTACTTCGGAGAAATAGATTCTGAATAGTAGAGGTCCCAGGATTGATCCCTATGGAACACCACTTGCTACAGGTCTGCTGTTGGAAGGGGATTCCCCAATTTTGATTACATGGGTTCTATTGGTGAGCCAGTTAGGGACCCACCTAAAGATATAAGGGTTGATACCTAGCTGGGTGAGTTTGTCAATAATGTCTTTGGGGGATAGTGTCAAAAGCCTTGGCCAAGTCCAGGTAGGCTATATGCACAGTTTTCCCCTCATCCCATGCTCTGGTGACTGTCTCAGAGTAGTCCACCAGGTTTAACAGGCATGATTTCCCTTTGACAAATACAAACTGAGTAGAGTCAAGTGTTTGGAGATTAACTATATGTTTGTTGATAAAGTCCATGATGATTTGCTTCACAGCCTTGCAGATAAGGCCAGTCAGGCTAATAAGTATATAGTTCCTGGAGTCAGTGCAAGCACCACCCTTGTGAAAGAGGATAACGGTGGCTGTTTTTTATTCAGCTGGGAAAAAGACTGTGCTTAGACTATGATTGAAAAGAGTATGCAATGGTGTTGCTAATTCTTGTTGGAGCCCATGTAGAACCAAGCCTGGAATGTTATCAGTTTGCACAGATGCACAGATGCTGTGTTTTCACCTTAGAGAGCACATGTATGACCTGCTCTGTAGAGATACAAGGTGGGGGACAGGTGAAAGGAGTGTCATGGGATTTGTCTGGTATGGACAGGAGAGTGAAGTTTTCACAGAACCTGCTGGTTAACAGGTTTGCTATATCCATAGGCTCAGTGTATGTGGTATTATTTACTACCAGTGCAGCACAAATCTGAGTCTTACCTTTTAGGGTATGCATGTAGCTAAAGAACACCTTATGGCTGTCCTTCATTGAGGATGACGATTTGGATTCCTGAGTTATTCCTGTTACTCCTTTTACATTTTTATTTCTCTCATTACAGTACTATCTTCCTTTACTAATCTGCTTAAATAACTGCATACTTCTCTTTTTCCTTGTGAAAAATACCTTTACTTTTATAACAATTCTTGTATTTTTTATCGATTTCTTTCATGTAATTCTTTTTCTTTGTCAAAGTACTTTCTATCATTATGCTCTAAATCTTTTAATGCATCATTATATGTTTTTTATATTTTTCTTTCTCTGCTTTTCTCACATCATATTGCCACTGTAAAAAAATAAATTTGTATATTTTTCCATAAATATCACTCACCATTTGGACCTATTTTTTTAAACTGTTCTATAGTAATATGATCTTTCTGTAACTACTACATTTCCTTCTTCATTCCATGCTTTCACATTTATCATTTTTTACTCTTTTGCCTATTTTTATATCTTCCTTGTTTTTCTTTATCTCTAGCCATATGATCAGGAAATCCTGTTTCAAGTACCTCCCCTTCTCCTATAACTAAACCTTCTGATATGATAAAATAAACTATTTCAGTTCTATACATACCCCTTTTTTACATCCATAGGTTCATAGGTTGGTACTAGGCTATCGGCCCTAGGGCCTATACAAGCCTAGCCATAACAATTCCCTGGATATTTCTTCCCACAATATTTACTTCTCTGGACCCCTGTCTAGCAGGGTGACTGACATGATCCCCGGGGTGAATTTCCTATCTCCCATCCGATCATCAAGGTTCCTTTTGAAGAGGGCCAAGGAGGCATTCTGCTTGACATGTATGGGCAGTGTATTCCAGAGTATGGGGAGTCTCTGTGTCAGGAACCTATCCCTCCAGCATGCTTTGTTCATTGTGATGACAAGATTTAGATTCCTGGAACATGTGGCTCTGAGGGATTGGGATTTCTTTAAGTGTAGCATGTCCAACAGCTCTGGGTTTGACATGGCCTTGTATGTTAAGCAGAGATCGCTTTGGAATAGACGATATGTGACAGAGTATAGCTGGAGTTTTTTAAGGTGGTCAGCATAGGGCATCTGCTTTAGGCCTGTGATTCTTTTAGTGAGGTATTTCTGCAGCCTTTCCAGTTGTTGCAGATGTCTTCAGAGGTACATACCAAATTGGGAGTTGTAGTCTATAATGGGTCTAATGAGGGATGGGTACAGTGGGACAATGACCTCCTTTTTTCTAGATGAAAAGCCCTTAGTGATGAGGGGTACCACATAGAAGGATTTCCTGACTGTTGTGGTGATGTGGTTATTGAAGGTGAGACCACTGTCCACCTGTGTCCCTAAGTCCTTTATCACACTTTCGGTGTTTAGTGTACTGCCACCTATGTGGTAATTCATGAGTACATGTTTTTTCCCAAAGGGGATAACTATACATTTCTTGGCATTGAGCTTGAGCCCATGGCTCTGGCACCAAGCATCTATTTCTGTAAGGCCCTTTTGTAGAGTATCCACATCATTTGGGGTTTCAATAATGGCTCCCAGTTTGCAGTCATCTGTGAACTTTGTTAGCCAGAGCCCCTTAGTGCTGGCCTGTACTTCAGAGAAGTAGATGCCAAACAAGAGAGGTCCCAGGACTGAACTCTGAGGTACTCCAATTGTCACTTGTCTGGAGCTGGATTTGGAGTCAGCTACTTTTACAGTGTGGGTTCTGTCAGTAAGCCAGTTGGCAACCCATCGAGTGACGTAGGGATTAATGCCCAGCTAGTAAGTTTATCTATGATTCCAGAGTGGGGAATGGTGTCAAAGACCTTGGCGAGGTCCAGATAGGCTGTGTGGACTGCCTTAACCTTGTCCACAGCTCTGGAGACTGATTCAAAGAAGTCAATCAGGTTCAGGAGACAAGATCGGCCCTTCACGAACCCAAACTTGGTGGGGTCCAGTGTTTGAAGGTTGTCAATGTCTTTGTTTATAAGTTCCATGATAATACGTTCCATGGCCTTGCAGATCAGGCTCATCAGACTGATGGGGCAGTAGTTCCCAGGTGGATCCCCCCTTGTAGAATGAGATAACTGTAGCTGTGCGCCATTCAGTGGGCACGAAGCCTGAGGTGAGGGTATGATTAAACATGACACTTAGGTGAGGTGCCAGTTCATTTTGTAGTTCATGTAGTACACAGCCTGGGATGTCATCTGTTCCCATGGATGCTGTTTTCTTAGCTTTGGAGAGTGCATTTTTTACCTGTTTGGCTGTTATTACCATAATTTGGCAATCTTCCGGTATTGAGATGGGCCATTTAGGGGGTGAGAGGGGGGTGAAGTTGGGACTGAATCGATCTGCCAGGATACTGGCAATATCCTTGGGATCAGTATATTTAATGCCATTCTGTTGTAGCTCAGAGCAGATCTGAGCATTGCCATTTAGATTCTTGACATATTTGTAGAATGCCTTGTGGTTGTCTTTGGAATCTTTGGCAATTTTATTTTCATAACTAGCTTTGGAGGATTTTATGAGGGATCTCAGCTTCTTACTGAGGCTGGTAAGGGAGATTTTGCATCCTGGGATTTTCCTCTTTTCTGCAACAGTTTCTTCCTTTTGCTGTAAAGTTTGTTTATGGCAGGGGACCACCAGATTGGCTTCCTTTCTTTTGAGGAGAGCATCTTGGTTCTATTTGGGATGGCACGATTCATGCATGAGTGGATGTGCTCATACAGTGCCTTAGTCTAGGACTCAGCAGTTGAACTTTCAGTTCCCGTCTGCATGGGTGTCATGAAGTTTGTAACTTCTGACTTGAGTAGCATGAAGCTGGATTTGGAGAAGTTTTTTATGGAGGTTTCCTTACTGGGGGGTGAGGGTGGGATGTGGATGTTAACGGTGATTAGTTTATGGTCTGACCTGACCAGTGAGGGGGTGACCATAGGTGTGGAGCATCGATTTCCCATATTAGTAATAACCAGGTCTAGGATATTGGAGCCCCTGGTGGGACTATGGATTAGTTGATCCAGGGTATTGGAATTTATGAATTCCAAGAACCGTTGGGCAAAAGTGTTGGTACGTGAGTAGTTTCCCAGTTAATGGCAGGGTAGTTGAAATCACCCAGTATTAGAGTGTTTGGTTGTATATTAACATTTTCCAGTATGTTTAGAAAGGTGTAGTGAGAATCTTGGGGTATGATGGGGGATCTGTAGCAAACTACAATTTGGATTGCAGTCTTACCTAGTGTTAGTTACACCTGGAGAATTTCAGATGCATTGAGTTGGGCAACTAACCTGGTGGTATGAATATCCTTGGTGAATATGGACACTTCTCCACCTTTAGTGTTTCAATCCTGGTTTGGTGGTCAAAATGTGTGGTAAGAGTTGTAGCCTGGCATTGCAGGGGTGCTCTCTGGAGCCTTGAACCAGGTCTCAGTTACTGCACAGATATCGATGTTCTCCATTTTTAAGAGTGCCTCGAGAGAGTGCATTTTGAGGTTTAGACTTCTAGCATTGAGTAGCATTACCTTCAGATTTTGCATGCTTGTACCTGTTACGGTGGTGGTTTTGTCCTTTGAACTTTGCCTAAAAAAGGCACTATAGGGGTGGCAAGAGCCTGAGCCAGAAACCTGAATCCCAGGGGTGACAGGTGTAGACCATCTCTGGCAAGGCATCGTGGTCTGTGGATCATATCGTCCCAGGCAGACAGATACTGGATCCCCTTTGAATGACACCAGAAGCTTAGCCAATTGTTGAAGTCAATCATTTTGTCCTTATATTGTGGCATCATTCTGGGCAAAGGCAGGATGCTACTGAGGGCTAGGGTCATACCTGCCTGGGCCACATGATCCGAGAGCTCTTCCATGTCTCTTTTCATGTAGTCCAGGGAGGTACGTCTCAAGTCATTCACTCCAACATGGATAATGACAGAGTCATATTTGTTGTGGAGTGACTTGAGTCCATGATTTTTTGTCCCAAAGTTTGAACTTCCCACATCTTATAACTTCTAACGTGTTTCTTATATTATTTCCTTTCCTTTTACGCTTGCCTCTTAAATCACAGTTAAAGTCTCCCGTTATTATAAGATTCCTATTTATTACTACAGTCTAAAATCTGATGAAATAAGATTTCCCTTTCTTTACATCTAGTATAAGCATATACTGTTATAATTTTATATACTTGTTTTTTCCATTGTAAATGGACAAAGGTTACTCTTCCCATTTTGCCAAAGTTACATCTATTATCTTTATTGTATTTATACAGAATATGGCTATTCCAGAACATCTCTCATTTCACAAATTCCAAATTACCTTTCCTTGCCATAGTTTCTCTGTTTGTAATCTTTCTTCATTAGTTAAAAACCTTGTTTCTTGTACTATAATTATATCTACATCACATATATTACACCACTGCAACATTCCTATTCTTCTTACTATATTCTTAATACTATTCACATTTACAGAAAACACTCTAAAATTGTCATTTTCCCTTTCCCTTAGATTTGTGGTTTTATAAGTTCATAACTAATTACTAGACTAGCTTTATTAACAGGCCACTGTAAGCCTGACCAATTTCCTTCCCAACGGTCAGAATCAAACACTGTACTTTGTGTTTATAAGTCAAATACCTTAACATTTATACCAGGCCCCAAACTTTGGCTCTAAATGTTCTTTTTCAGACATGTCCTTCCTTTTTCCCTTTTGTACTTATCCCTTTAGATTTTATTTTTCTGTTGTTTACCCTTTTACCAAAATATTTTTGTTTTCTTTTACTAACTCCCAATTTATGTCTTCTTCGTCAATTATTTTAAAACCTTCTTCTACATCCTCTTTATTATTTTCTCATCTAATTTTGCTTCTATTTCTACTTCTAAAATTTCTTCTCTTTGGTTTTCTTTTTCCTTTGTCTTATTTTCAGTTTTGCAATCCATCCATAAATGTCCAATTTTGTTACATTTATAACATTTACATTCACATTTTTTCATCATGTCCCATTTCTCCACAGATATAACAGTTTCTGTTGTCACAGTTACTTATCAAATGTCCTTCTTTTCCACAAAAAACGTTTTGGGTTCTCCCCAGTATTTTACAAGACCCCTATTCCTCCCCACATTTATCATGCTTAGCTCACGTATACTTTTTTCTCTTTCTATTTTTAACACAATATTGCAATCCCAGCCGCCAGTCCATAAACCCCTTTTGTCATAAAATTTTGCAATGTTTAGTACTTTTTTACATAAAGCTTTCAAATGTCCTTTCAAAGTCTTTCTTTCCACCTCTGTTAAAAATTGTGCATGATTCTTCTTTTTGTTTCTGTTAAAAGCTTTCATCCCATAACGACTCTATGGGTTACACTCTTTCTTTTCATATTGTCCAAGAAAAATTTCCATTGAAAAACAGTCTCAGATATAATGTCACAAAATGTCTCTGTTAATAAGAATAAACGCTCTCACCTCATGCTCTTTTATACCCAAAAAAGCTATTAAATTGCCCCACACTTTATACCTGTCCATTTGTCTTCTTTATATTGAATCCTAACCACGTACTTCAGTTTTTCATTTTCTTCTGCCTTTTTTTCTGCTATTCCTACTCTGTGCAGGGCTTTAAAAAATCATTGTTGGAATGTTTTTTTTTGATCATAGGAATTACAACGCCATTCAATGTTAATTAGTTATTGTACCTTGATAATGCCCTAACGCTCATTGTTATGTTACATCTCTGTCCCTACAGGTTTGTGTACCAGCACTGATTCATTGGGTGATAAATTTTTCTCTTTTCTCTCTTGTTGTCAGACTGTGGAGTTAATATGTTTAAGTAAGTGGGGAGCGGGGGGACTTGCCCCCTGCAAAAATGAAGTTTTGTAGAAGTAGTTTTTATATGAAGTTTTAGAAGCAATGTGATTCCACTAAGTATGCCTCAGATTAAATGTGTATTACATTAACAGAAAAAAGTAATCAACTTGTATATATATATATATTTATATATATGTGTGTGTGTGTGTGTGTGTGTGTGTGTGCGTGCGTGTGTGCATGTGTATGTATGTATATATATATATATATATATATATATATATATATATATATATATATATATATATATATATATATATACATAGATAGATAAAGATAATATAGATAGAGATATAGATATACCAATTTTAGCACCTCACAACACACACAATAACAAAACAGAAGACAGCAGTGCATTTGTAGAAAAAGATAACTACAGGTACATTGGATTTTATTAGCTAAACAAGATATTTCTTCTTCTTCATAAATGAAAAAATTGAAGATGAAGATGAATTAATTCTGTGCCATTCATTTTTCTCACTCTCTCTCTTTTGCCAGTTTGCTGCTGTTCCTGCTACTAGCTGCACATTTCTAAATAAGCTTAATGATATAGGGATTCTGAATGTCCATTTATCATGTAATGTAGACGAACAAAAAACACCCACAATTTGGGATTTCAGTATCTTTGATCCAACCTGACCATATGCAGGGAGCATGCGTCAAGACAAACAGAAACTGCAACACAGAATTTTCAAGAGTCCAAGTATTTAGAGCAACTAAATAATTTTATTTCTAAAAATAAAATAAATCCAGTTTCAAATCCTCCTTTTTCAAAACAAAGGATGACTGTAGCGCATTTCTTTTATAGGGTTTATTGGACTAAGCACTTTTGTCCTTGTATACTTTTTCAAATCCAGTTCTACCTTCTTCGAGAGTCATGGATGATGGTTGGCAGTCTTCTCACATACAGTCTGGCTATCTCTTTGTTGGATGTCCTCATTGCCTCTTGGCTTCTTCCTATCCCTTCCAAATCTTCTTCATCAAGTCATTATATTTAGCTTTCTTGTACATGTACCCAAGCCATCATAACATGTACTCTTGGACATTCTCTGCAATTGGAACTACTTTGGCTTCTGCTCTGATGTCATCATTTCTTAATATGTCTCACAGTGTGCATCCTACCACCCATCTCAGGTACTTCATCTCAGTCACCTCTAGCTTCATCTGCTCTGTCTTCACTGCCCAGGTTCCTGTACCATGCAGAAATACTAGTTGTACCACTATTTTGTATATCTTATCTTTCAGCGTCTTTGACATTCTTTTGTGACAAACTACCCCTGACACTGTACCGGCTGTCTGCAACACATTCTATTCTAGCTTTGACCTCCTCATTTAGAGTTACCCTCTGCTCATGCACCATTCAAAGATACTTAGAAATGGCAACCTGCTCCACTATTTTCCCTTCTATCTCGATTTTTATATTTTTTCACTTCCCTAATTTACTGGCATGACCACTGTAATTTCTTTATTCAGTTTCTTCCCATTTGCGCCAGTTTTGCAATCAATTCTCCTGTCATTTTCTGAAGTTCCTGTCTCCTCAAACATGTTTAATGATGTATCACATCACCAATGTGAACAGCGATGGAGTCAGACCCGAACCTGATGCATACCCTCACCCACTGGGAACTCCTGTGTGAGTGTGACACTGTTTGTACTTCTGTGATTGGGTCCTTGTAACATAGTCTGCGCTAATTCTACAAATGTTTTCCAAGATTTCTAACCATTTTAGGACTGCTCAAAGCAGCTTTCTTGGAACCTTGCTGTGTGCTTTCTCCAGGTTTAGGAATGCCCATTTTTCAAAAACACTGATCATAATCCATCATTTTTGCTCTCCCCTTTTTCTTCCTGACTATCAGGTATATATATATATATATATATATATATATATATATATATATATATATATATATGACAACAATGTCAGGGTAAACTCTGGCTTATTTTCTGTTATAACTATCATTAAATATAAACACCTCAAAACCCAGGTGTCCCATGACCTTACTCTGAACTTGGTAGGTCTGTAATTCCTCAGTAGCATCAATGCCACTGTGATGTCTGTTTCTCCTAGATGAGCCCGATTTTCTGCCCTCTATACCTCTTCGGGATTGAGCAGATCAGAAAGGTAACCACATAAAATGCCAGGACCTGCATTAGTAAATCCTGTAATGCTGAGAATGGAAGGCTGCAGTCTCAGATTGCCATTTCTCAAAATGTTCCCTTTTCCCTGAGGAATGACAATCTTTGAATCAGTATATACAAGTTCAGGTGTCGGGGGGGGGGGGCTTGCCCCACTGCAAAAAAGAAGCTGAATGGAGAGAACGATACTTGTTACTCTGAATGGAGAAGAACGATACTTGTTACTCCGAATGGAGAAGAACGATACTTGTTACTCCGAATGGAGAAGAACGATACTTGTTACTCTGAATGGAGAAGAACGATACTTGTTACTCCGAATGGAGAAGAACGATACTTGTTACTCCGAATGGAAAAGAACGATACGTGATACTCCGAATGGAGAAGAACGATACTTGTTACTCCGAATGGAGAAGAACGATACTAGTTACTCCGAATGGAGAAGAACGATACTTGTTACTCCGAATGGAGAAGAACAATACTTGATACTCCGAATGGAGAAGAACGATACTTGTTACTCCGAATGGAGAAGAACGATACTTGATACTCCGAATGCAGAAGAACAATACTTGTTACTCCGAATGGAGAAGAACGATACTTGATACTCCGAATGGAGAAGAATGATACTTGTTACTCCCTCTTCCATCTGAGTTCAATCTATTTTTTTCAGTGTTGGTACTTAGCATTATGAGTGCCAACATTTCATTAAGAAGCCAGTCAGAAATGTCCATTTATTCCACTCTCTAAACCTTCTCTTTGACAACCTTTGAAATCTGCGGCAGAGTATATTCATTTTGCAGCCCTTCATTCCATTTACAAAACTGATCCCTCCCCCCTGCAGAGTATTAACTAGTGGCAAGGGGTCAAAAGGGCATCTCTCAGCTAACTTAGTGCTATTTATGTGTGACACTAAATATGGGGTAGCTAACCCCAAAGCTACCACTGATTCACTCCATTCCTTCTGTGTGTCCCTCACTTAACTCTGCACTACTGCAACCACAGGTATACCTGGCTGCCTTTCTCAGAATTTATGCTCTGGTTCCTACTCATAAAGGATTGCTGGAGCTACCTCTTCTCAACCTCATCTCATGATGAGGAACTCTATCTCATGCCAGCAAACAGTTTTGCAGCTTGCTGTGCAATGTGATGAGCTGTTCCTAAAAGACTGACAGCACAGTCATGACCATCCTCAGATAAAGAACACATAGCCACAGTTAAAGACTTAAAATCTCTGTAAGTGCTCCACCTCCTAATTCCTGTCCTGCTGCCAACAACTTCAGGCCTTACATCAGGGAGAGGGGAAAGACAAGTGCACATGAAAGGATACCTTAAGATATCAAATGCACCATTCATTGTTTTTTTTCTCTCCCTTTTTTTAAACAAAATGCCTATTCGATTATTCCCATTAACACTTAGCTGCAAATGCCTTAAACACAAATATTATGATGGCAGAGCCCATAAATGTTCACTAGCTTCTGCAGTCATTGCTTTCTGCTGCTCCAGTTCCTGAAATGGGTGCTATGACTCTAAATATTGCATTACATAATACAGTAAAATATACTGTAAATTATTTGTGTTTCCAAAGGGAAATGATTGTTTCTGTTTTCCAAAATGTGAGATGAAGTTTTAAGAATATGCAGTATTATCATAAATGTGGGATGAGTGTCGCTTTATTATTTCTATATTTTCTGCTTTCCCCTAGTGTACATTTCTTTTTCTACTTTTTCTTTATGTCAGTTTATTTATTGCCTCCCTTGGCTAGGTGGACCATTCACAAGTGGTCAGTGCCTTTCCTTACTCAAAACCCCCCTCTAAAACAACCAAGGCCACCAGACTAAGGACAAAGTTAGTGGAACATTCATTCATCTTAAAGGGGTGAGAGAGGTGATCAAGGATTCCTGACCCCATGCCATCCTGTTCTAAGCACAAAGATTTTTTTATTTGGTATAAGTTGTCCTGGGGAGGTGATTAGTGACACAATCATGCACTTCGGACACATGCAGTAACTGGAACTTCTGCAAAGTTTCCTTACTAAAGGAATTAAGTGAGTCAACACAGTGTTAAGCCTCACATCCCTATCTCTATACTCGGTCTCATACAGACTACTGAGAGGTGACCTATACCTGGCATACAAAACATCCTTGGACCCAGCTCAGATGAACCTTTTGCACATCTGCAGAACCAACAGCATCAAAACTACTAGATCCAAATACTTGAATTTTGCTGGTGACATAAAAAGATCATGTTGGAGAGCTATATATGTGTCTCAGAGAATTCTCATCCTCTGGAATAGGCTCCCCATCCATATAAAGCAAAGCCCCTCCCTTACCATGTTTAAGCATAACTTAGACCAGTGGACAAGAAATCAGAAATTCACCCTGTTCTGGTACCCAGGTCCCTGATGGACAGATGTAGCCAGTAATTCATGGCATAGCCAATTATCACCTCCTAAAAATGGCTAAAACATAACATTTCTGGGTCTATTTTTTTTTTGTTGTTGCACTGCTAGGCTTACAAAAGCCCTAGTGGTCATTAGCATATTGCACACTTATGAACCTATGATCTCTATCACCAATGATGTATTGATGTCTGTCCTCCACTATGTGTACACTCACTTATGTGACACCAGTGCTGCTCTCCAGCCTTCACTGGGAACAGTATTGTGCCATAATAAACTCAAAATGCCATCCAAGGTAGGCAAGCTGTCTGTCAGCTGCTCAAGTCCACCATATGGCTAGCACTCCAGTTTCCCTGGTTGTTATTCAGTCCTAGGTCCCCAGCATCACAAGCACATACCCTGCCCATGTGCCAGCAGACCAGCTTGAATTTGTTTTTAATTATTTACATCATCCATGAATTATAACATCAAAATTATAAGCCTTGATCTGACCTCAACAAAATAAAATAATCCAAATGTTTTACATAAAACTCCCAAATTCTCTTTAAAGCCGTTTTAATGCCACACCCACAAATGGCTGCTGATGTCATTTAAGTTGCATTATTCCTCATAGATCCAAACCTATTTTAATCTTACGGATGGAAATAACAATGTCTACCATCCAAAACAAATAAAAAAATGTCTGCTTCTGATTTCCCCCGTGACACTAGATGTCCTGAAATCCAATATGGCAGCTACCTGCATACACACCACACAACAGTCAAAATTAATACTTTCAGTTCTTCTATCCAGCAAAGTAAATGCTTATATCCTAAACTAAGATTTTTTTTAAACAAATTGATCCACTCACAATGCCGGCAGTCTAACTGACCACTTGCAGTTCTATAACCCCAACATGGCAAAAATTATGAATCCCCCATACACCAGCCACTTCTTATATTACCCTAAACAATAAAGACTTATACACTAATTTGCTTCATCTTGCAATCAGATTCAAATATCTTTATACTTGTTATGTTCACTTAAAATATGCCATTCAGCATTAAACAGTCTGCATTCTAGGATATATTAATGTTAAACGAGGTAGGATATTCACTCACACCATACTATTTATAAAAAACAGCAGCCAGCCTTACACTTATTTGATAAATGAGATAAATATTATAGTACGTAATTAATTAAATGTTCTCATCGTTCCCCACATAACCAAAGTATATTACATTTCTTCGACATGTTCTTTATACGTCTCTCTACCTTCCCTTTCTTCATTCCAGACATATTTCATCGTAATTGTATATCTATACTTTTCATTTGCAAGTATATAATCCCTCAGTTACCAGAGAAATACATAATTGTGCCTTCATAGACGTGAACTAGGCATCACTACAGCCAAACTTGCCTTCACGTGATCCTGTCACTCTGTCACTAGGTCACTAGGTCAGAGTATGAAATGTAGCACTGAAGATCTTTTCTCTTCACTGAACCCATTGTGACAGAAAGCTGGCTAATTTACACATCTGGTTATATTGCCTCAGAATCCTGACCTCCGTTTCCTATCTAGACTCTACTCCCCCCTCAAGTATCTGATTGGCACTGATGTCCTCCTTCTAATTGAAACCTAACCTCTTAATCCAGGCCTGTTCTGTCAATCATTCTTAGCACTGGATAGGATTACCACCTGTCCCACTTCACACAGTCCCTATTTAGGCACTTGTGTCCATAAGGGGAACCATGAAAATTGTAACTGTCCTGTGATTTATTTTTTTAAGACAAAGAATTATTTCCTAAGTTTCCTCTAATAGCTGTATAAAACAAAATATTTTGTTGTTTATTGACATGATATGAAACAACAGAAACATCTCAAATTCAACAAGTGTGAGATTTCATTTTTGGCAAAAAAAGTGAAGTCTAGTCCTTTGCCCTAGTTGTGGGTATGTTTTTTTTTCCCCAAATGTGACATTTCCTTAAAAACTACCCTACTTAGGATATCTGAAAAGGTGGCAAGCATAGCAGCAGGGTGGGGCAACAGAGCCAGGAAGCTCGAGTATGCTTTCCAGCTTCCTTGCCACATGGACTACAATTAGTTTGAGGGTAGATGTTAGTACTGTAGTATAGATTCAGGGTCAATCATGGGATTAAACCTATAACCTCTGAACTCATAGCAACAGACACAAATTTGCATTCTTTTGAGCTACTAATGCTTTGAGTGGCAATGCCTGCAGAGTGATGAATTTTGGTTGCAAGGGTCTTTTTTAATAGGAATCATGATAGAAGTGATAACTTATTTAAAACATTACTTATATGATGTATATTCAAACTGTCATGTTTGTTTATGAGGTTTTACTGTAAGGCTTGTCTAAAGAATTTATCTGTGCATCAAGATGTTAATGAAATAAAGTGCTTTACTCGAAAGTAACAGTAGGACCAGAGAATTTAAGCTGATGAGTTATGTGATGCAGTTTATGTAGGGCAGGCTTTTGGTAAACTGTTTCCCTAGGCAAAAGGGCTCCACAGTGTCCTCCCCCCACACCACCCAGTGCCCCCATCCTGGTCTACATACACCATCCAGATTACTTTTTTCTTCCTTTTTCCTCACAGTTTGTCTTACTCTTCGGTTTTTCATGTTTTCATTCAACACATTTTAAAGAAACCATTTCTTTACTACAAAAAGTAAACAAATAAATACTGGAGAAGCTGCCCGGGAAGAGCGATGTCCTAGGTGGCTGCCTAGTTGGCCTATGCCTAAAGCTGGCTATGAGTTTAAGTGTATGCAAGAAAATAAAACATAAAATGATATCACATATATAACCCGTTTTTGTTAGGCGCTGAAGTACTTTGTTGCAGCACACTGAATATGAATGTACCAAACAGACACCATTTTATGTACATTTTTAGTAACTATCATTTGTGTTTTAGATTCTTCTTCTAATTAAGTTAAAAAGTTAAATGCAACCAGATGCAAATTAATATTTTTAAAAGCTGCTGAAATTTCACAGCACTCTGTTATATTACCCTTAAGTTATTTGAAACCCCTTTAACTGGCTCAGTTTCAGAAATAAGCAAAAACAATCCTGCCATATTGGCACCTTCAAAAGAGAGAGATTGAGAGAGAGACAGACAGACT
>NC_056746.1:73878749-74106249 GCF_019279795.1 Protopterus annectens
AACCTATATATATATATATATATATATATATATATATATATATATATATATATATATATGTCTAAATATCTGTCTATATATATCTATGTATATATGTGTGTGTGTGTGTGTGTGTGTGTGTGTGTGTGTGTGTGTGTGTATATATATATATATATATATATATATATATATATATATATATATATATATATATATATAGGTTTACTATAATTTCGCCGAATTAAACAATGCCGAATTGCTACTAATTCAAAACAAAAATGCAAAATTTATAATGTTGAAAACAAAGTCAGACTCTGAAGTGGTGAATGTTCGAATTCGACAAAATTCAAATATTCACCACACTTCTGGGAACAGTATTACTGTGACTTGCACAGTAAAAAGCTTCTCCCCCTCACACCCCCTGCTACTTAAATATACAAACTCCAGGACTGCACTATAGTGAGGGAAAGGGTATATTTCCCGATCCACACTATAGTGCGATCTGCATCACAATGTTGAACCTTACACCAGCGAATTCTGTATTACATTCACTGTTGTAAGGTTCGACATTGTGGCATTCATTTTTTCGTTGTACGAAACAGCACTTTCACACAAATGTAAATCGCACAAAGTGCAATCGGCAAAATGATGTACAGCCTATATATAGGTTTACCATGAAATGGTCAAGATTAACTATATAATGCGTTTATGTGGTCAGCTCACATGTGCGATGTCAAGCATATTAATTAGGTCAAAATGTCGGAAACAGAACATCCAAATGCAAATATGATGTTTTTCAACATGTTTTTTTTACCTGCCTGCCTTTTCATCAGTAAGAACTTACACAGTTTAGTACTGGACAATGCTGCAACTCGCGTATTTGCAGGGGGTGCACCCACCGTATTCCAACTCTGAGACCACACTACAGTGAGGAAAAGGATTCATTTCCCAATCCACACTGTACCACAATCTCAATTTGTTACATTGACCACGTATTTGCGAATGCACAGTGGCATTTGCTGCAATGGATGGTCACAGATGTGAAAGTCAGCAATACATGACTCAGTGAACTGATGTTCAACAGTCCTGTTTTCGCCAAACCTTTATTCATTATTTTAATGGTATACCTATATTTATATGTTTGTCTATCAGAAGGTTGAAACCAAAATCTTTACTTGCATACTCGTGGTATCATAATATAGAAGACCAAAATGCTGAAGACAGCTATGTCAAAAAATCTTGAAGACTTGTGATAGATAACCATATTTATTCAGATAGATAGACAGATATAGATATATGGAACTTGTTTTGCAATCTGCTCAGCGTTGCTGTTTTTAGTAGTGACATCCATAGGTTTTAGATATTTTGGGGATGAATAATCACTTGTCAATTAAATAAGACATGATTATTCATAATAAACATGATCGGGTTACATTCTTGAAAAAAAAGACTGTATCAAACTTTATAACCATGGCTTGTGCTGAAGTGCCTGCCAGTTAGCACAGAGTATTACGGCTATTAGCTGTCAATGGCCTACTTCCTGAGGTTCAGGGTTTGATTCTCTGAGCCCTCATTTATTTACTGCCTACTGTGTACCTCTAAACAAGTCATTTAACCAGGCAGTGCTCTGCAACAATTGGGAATTTAAGCTGGACTACCAAATGATCTCCTGGACTGCATGCCTTGCATCAGACTCTAGCATGACACAAGAAAATTATACTTTAAAATAGGATGCAGACTGATAAAACAGTTTGTGGCATATGCACAGCGACATTCTCTTTATTAATTAGACAAACATTTGTACAAGACAGAATGGGGTAGAAGATGGCATTCTAATGCTTTGTATAACACAGGTGTCTGTAACCACTTAATGGACAGTTGGCTCATGAAGGCCTTTCTGTGTCAGCTATTCACCAGTCAATGAATGTAAACATCTGCACCTTTTACAACAGAACTAATTGAATGCTCTGGGCAAAGAAACACTGCATTATGGTCAACTATATTAGTAAGCAAATATACTCTCTCCAGATGCACTTCATTTAATAAGGGACAAATACATTATTTTTAATGAGGCAGTAAAGATCACCTAAATTAAGTACCATTCCTTCAAATGATGCTTCAAAGTATCGCATTTTATCATGTCATAAAACTCAGAATACATAAATCTGAAGTATAACTATTCATCCATTTCTCTCTCTTGCTTGGCTGTAAAACAAAAGGCATTGTACGGGCCTAAGCAGAGAATTTTAAAATGTTGATATTGCTGTAAAGTTCAGGGCACTTTATATATCAGAATCCTAAATAGCTGACCAAAATTATTCTCAAGTTTGAGATTTAGCCAAGAGAAAGGAACATTCTTGCACATTTATGCAGATACACATCGTCTAATAAAATTGTCAGCAGCATCTCTGTGGGATACCTGTCACATTTCAGGTGATCCAATAATCCACTGCAAAAGTTTAAAAATATCTTCTCAGATATATGAATGTGACTTTAGGCAGAAAATATATTTTTTCTTTTCTTTTTTGGAGGGCTTAAGACTTTATTCAAAAAAAAAGAGGTCTGATCTAACAATTCCTAGCAAAAGTTATAAAAAATCTTAAGTTCTCAAATATACAAAATTGGTTTTAGTCAGAAAATACTCTTCATTGCTTTAGATTTTTATTCAAAGAAGGAAGTCTGCAGAATTTGAAGATGATGGCAGCTTTATTCTATCTCCAAGGATCTGCATACAGAATATATATATATATATATATATATATATATATATATATATATATATATATATATATATATATATAAATCATTTTGTTCTAGAAACTGCAAGCATCTGTAAAGAGGAAATATGAACTGGGCCTGAAGATTAAAGTTCTAAAATGAAATGGCTTTAGAAGGGTCACACAGACTTTTGTTTGTATCTTCGTAATATAGTGCTTTAATTTACATTTTCTCCAATTTTTGTCGGTATGGCAAATAAAAGATGTCTGCCAAGTATAGTTCAGTGTAGCAGTTTTAATGTCTTTTAATGTCATAGCACATAAACGAATGGATATGATCAGTGGTGACCCTTAGCATTCTATGCTTAATGATCTTCTCTGAAAGAGAGCGCATGTCATCTCTTCCATTATTAAAGTGAGCATAAAAGGTAACCAAAGTGTCAGCCCTAGAATAACAACAAAGGCATCCATTTGTTTTTTTTTCCATATTGTAGAAGTCTACATTATCTGCAAATAAATAAATAAATGAATATATAATCAAATACATAAACAAATACATACATGCATAAATAATTCTTTCACCCTGAGTGGCAAGTTATGAGGCAAGTGGAAAATGTCAAGGTTTGCTTAGGTGATGACCAAACCTCTATCTTCATTTGTGAAAAAAATATCTACTTTAACTTAAAACAATAAGATTTAAAGGATATGTTTTACTATGTGGTGAAAGCACACATAATAAGAATGATTCTCATTTTCTTAAGTGTAGTGAGTGGCAAATCTTGGCACATTCAGTGCTTATAAATGGCCGTTACTTTGCACGTGTCCAAATACTGAAGTGGCAATAATACAGTCTTGAACTGGTATTGTAAACATTATATTTGGTGCATCTACATATGCAAATGAAGGACATTACAGGAGAGTTCATGATACGGACATATAGATGTACAGCATCCAGTATCACTTAGGCTGTATCATGTGGGTCTCAGATGGTTCTACATAGTATAAACTTAACTATGACACTAACCAGTATATCTTGTGGTGGAAGATGATGTTTTGTTGAGGAAGGAGGAGTTGTGTTGTTATTTATGTATGCTGGTTACTCCACCTGGGAGGAGGGGACAGGACCTCAATAACCCTGACACATATGGAAGAGGGAGAGACTAGCAGGTAAGTTACAGCTGTGTTACGGGGGATTCATGTAATACAAGGACGGACACCATGGTACAAACTAAATAAATGCCAATCAAGTCTATAAAGTCACACAACAGTGTCAGATTAAGCATACAGAAGTGAATGAAGTGGGGACATATGTGGTGCTACGTATATGTGCATGCAGCCAGTAGAAGCAGCACCACCAGGGGATGAGCACAGACAGGACTTATACAGGCAGTATATTATGATTCCAGCAGTATGGCACAGATAAGGCACAACACTACTGACCTAAGCATAGCGCATGTATGTTGGTAATTCCCTGGCCACAGAAGTGTGACTTCACAAACTATTACTAGAATCAGGGTAGCTCCAGTTGCATGGACGTAGGTGCAACATACTCTACAAACAGAGTTGTGCCATGTGGAGTAGAGAACAAGAAAAGCACAGGCCATGTAACATGAGACAACGGAGACAATGGAGGTGGGTAGTCCTGTTCATGCCAGTTGCCATATTCCATTATACCACATACCTGTTTTATTTTATTGGTCGATCGATTAATTGATTGATTGATTGATTTTGAGTAGGTTTGTGGTTGGACAAAAAAGACCTTTTTCAGCCATGACCAAGTAAACTAATAAAGAAAATACAGTGAGTTTGTAAACCAGGAAATAACGCTCAGTGTATGACACAGAACAGATCAACAGGTAAAACTGAAAATGAAACAGCAAATGATAAAAAGTGCTTAAAAATAACACTACAACAGAGTGACAGAATAGATCAGCAAGTGAACCTGAACATGACAACGAAAGTGGCAGAAAAGCACCTAAGTGTCATTAAATATTAGTGTAAGCTAAGCTATTTGATAAAGTCCAAAAATAGTTAACACTGAATAATTTGTAATACACTAGGTGTACTGTGAAATAAAAAGAAAGATGACTATATTTAAAATATGACATAGTAAACTCGCAGAGTTTGTTCCAGTGAATGAACTAGTTTTGACGGTTTTGCAAAATGAGAACATTGTACCATGGTGCCTGTCCTTGTATTACATGAATCCCCCGTAACACAGCTGTAACTTACAGCATGAAAGTAAAACCAAACAGGTATAAGGAAGGTAAATATGGGCGAATAACAAATCAAAAGACGTAAAAGATGCAAAATATTGAGTCTTATGACTTATTAACAATGTAATCAGCTTGCAACAGTAATCATATCACTGAGACATAGCCCCCCCCCCCCAACAACGAGAGTAAACTGTTCTTTTAGGTGCTGTTTTGCTGTCACTCACTCTTATCTGTGTCAACCAGTAGAGGAATTTCAGTTATAGCATTCTACTCAGACATAATTAGGAAGGATGCAGGAAATGCCCCATGGAGTACAGCAACTATTATTATTTATTTATCTTTTTTTCGATGCTATAATCTGAGCCAGGGCTATGTAATATTTCATTTACAGTACTGTTAACAGACCCAGTGAAAGAAAAAGACTACAATAGTTGTTTGGTTCAGTTGTAATGAGCTGTGACTAGATCAGTGACTGTTGTAATATTTTCATGCGTTGTCTCAAGTTTGTGTTTTACGGCTTTTCCCGGTTAGGGGTCACCACAGCGGAACTCCGGTCCGCTAATGATTGGCAGTTGATTTTTACGTACCGGCCTGCCAGGCCTGACGCATAACCTTCAACGAAGGTATGCCCATTCACGAATGTCTCCACACAGAAGACGCTCTAGCTGAGAATCGAACCGGATAGCGTCTTACTGTGAGGCGACAATGCTACCGCAGCACCACCACCGCGCATATGCGTTGTCTCAAGTAGTGATTCAAATTATCATTTGTGCAGTACTGCTTTTGATCACGTCTTAGGAAAGATTAAGAAAGATAAAATCATGACAATGTCATTGCACTATGTTAAAGGTCATTTCAGTTAACATACAGTAACCCAGGAGCTGATTATAATAAACAGGGAGGGATGTAACTTCTTCCATGGGGTATGTGTAGCTTTTACAACTTTATAAGTTACAATGGTGATATCACTGCTTCTTTGCAGTTTGAAGCAGAAGGTGTCACTCTGCGTTTTGATGAATATTGACGTACTTTTAAATCAGTCAGGATGGGACAGTGGTACAGTGGGAGTGTTGTTGCCTCACAGCAAGAGGTTCTCCAGCTTGATTCTTGGCTGGGATGCCTTCTATGTGGAGTCTGCATGTCCTCCCTGCATTCGTGTGGGCTCCCTCTAGGTGCTCCGGTTTCCTCCCATGTTACAAAGACACGCGTCTGGAGTGTTTCTCCCCGGGCCTCCACTGAAAATTGGCTTTGTTCCTTCTTGCATCTTCAGTAATATGCTGTATGTCCATAGGTTAACTGCTGTGTTACAAACAATGCCTAGTACACCAGAGAAGCTTCAGTTGTCACAGTAGCTGACAGTGACTTATGCCATACAATTTGTATTGCATATGCCTCTTTGAACTATCACCATTGGTACATCTGGTGTACTTCAGTTTTCTGTAGGGTTACCACCTGTCCCAGTTTGCGAGGGACAGTCCCTCACTGGGCAGTTGTGTCCTGACAAAAAATATTAAAAATGGCAAATGTCCTGAGATTGTAGGACATAATTATGTCCCATATTTATGTAATAGTTGCATAAAATAGTTATTTCTGTATCTAAAATACCTACATGTTACAAGAAACAGAATAAGCAACTAAACCGCTACAAGAATAAGCTTTTATTTAGGCAAAAAAGTAAAGTTCTATCCTTTGTACTGACCGTGGGTATGTGTCGGCCTGTAAAATCTGATGTGTGGCCCGAAAATGTCCCACTTTGGCCATTTGAAAAGGTGGCAACCCTAGTTTCCTGCAACACATTTGGTTTAATTGTAATCATTCAAGGTTGTGCAGTCAGTATTCAAAGGACTTGGCGATTATGGATTTTGTACAATGATCAAAGCACTCAGTGATTATAGATTTTGTACAATAAAATCAATTTCTTTGCAAAATGCAAATCTGTTCAAACAGATTACAAAATATATCTTAAACTTACAGCAATTTGCTAACTAAATAATGGAGTCTAACTATTCAAGGAAAAATAAAAAGAAATACTTTTCTAGACACACTGTTAGATCTCAGACATTTGATAAAGGATTGTTTTATGTGAATCCTGTGGGGATACACATACCTTCCCACTAAATATCTAGCTCCCGCAGGAAACTGAAAATGTCAATGAGAACTTAGGTGGGATTCTTTGGAGATACTGAATTTCAAATCACTAGAGATGAAAAGCATGTGCTTTTCTTCTGGGATGTAAGACTTCCACTGCTAATGAATTTTAAGTAAAGTACACAGATGTTCACTATTACTAGGAACAATGTAGTTACAGTTTTTAGCGGCTGTGGTTTTTCTTCAGTAACATAATCAAGTTAATATCAAAACATTACAAGTAGGACAACAGAAGTAATTCTTGTTCTAAGAGTTCTCGTTTTAACTTGATCTTGGGTGGTCAGACCTGGTGGACAAATTCTTGACAGAGGTTAAAAAGCGCTGAAAAAAGTAAAAGAGCAAAAAGATATTCACACAGGTAATGAACCCTACACTCAGACAGCAGTGATGCGGCAGAGAGATTAATCAAAAACCCTTTTAAGCTTGTTAGAATATATAAAAATATGTAATAACATTGCCAGGTAAACTCACTCTAAAGCTTTTGTAGCCCCATGAGCAATAACAATGACAAATTGATGTTATAGTTTCATTAACCATGTGTTACAAACATGAATCTACATGAAACATATACCTGGAACACTGCCTAGAATAACTCTATAAGCCTTGTATATGACAGCCTTATTGCAGGTCATTATCACTCAGGATTCTTGTAACAAACACATAGCTGGAGGGACGCGTTTGTCAGCAGCAGTAAGGTAGGCCTCAAACCATTTAAGAAAGCCACCTAACTTCACATGTCTTAAAATGATTGAAAATATTTCTCAGACTCCTACCATAAGCACTACCTAATTTCATACATAGAACTGTCATATTTGGTGGAAAATCTTGAAGTAATTACTGTCTGAAATTGTAGAGAAAACCAAGAAACCCTAGTTTTACTAGGAAGTTGTCTAAAATTCTGTTGGTATTAACAAAGGAAGGCACAAGGGTGTACAAAAAGTATAGGTCCATACGCAAAATTAAAAAAAAATAGTTCATGATAAATTCAATTAATATAAAATAAAATACACACTTTCACTTTCAACAACACTTCACAAGTATTAAAAATCTTTTACACATAACCCATATTATACCTTAATGATCATGTGACCCAAACCACATGAGAAATGATGTAACCCCCCTCGATTTTAAAATTGGTTTTACAGTGCAGACCTCATAGGTAGTTGCATTTTATATTTTAATCCACTCATATTCTTTACACCCTGTTTTGCTAATAACATCACTCTTCCTAATACTAGATTTGTTAATTTATAAGACATAAAATTTAAAATTGTGATCAGTTCGAAGCAAAGACATGTGTTTGCTAATGCGTTGGTATTATTAGCTTATTTGATGTCATATAAATGCTGTACCTCTTGTTCTTATAATTATCTGTCAGTTTTACACACAGAATCAGACCTGAAAAGTGCTTATCTGAAATAAAGTTTATTTGGAGGGTATTGTAGATTAGTGTGATTTTTGATTCTATAGAACATCAACACAAGCATTTAAAGCTGGTTGTTAGAGAACTTTTTGAAATGCTCTGAAAGTATTGATTTGTTTTTTGTTATTAATTTGATGACAGGGATTTAGGTCTTTTATGTGGGTGTTTGAGGAAGTATTTCATCTTTTTTAGAAGTGTAGGAGATTAAAAAGATTGGGTCCACCATGGAATGAAAGCATGAGTTTCCATATAGGAGTCTATAAGAGACTGAGCACAGGAAAAGGACTGCCAGTCTGTCAGGGTAGCCATGAGTTTTACTCTAGTGATCTCTTTTGTTAGGAATCTTGCATGTCTCTCCAGTTGAGTGATATGTTTAATCAAGTAGATGCAGAAGGGGGTGTTATCTTCAATTAGAGGTCTGTTGAGAGATGAGAACAGAAAGCATGACTTTGGATCGAACAGAATCATCATCCTATGTTCTACATATCGGTGTGGTGCATCAGCTGTCACCATCTCCTTTGATTCAATGCCACTGTCCTTCCTTCTTTGACAATTGTGCTCGACTGTCACAAGTCTTCTCTCGATCATTCCGTCCATCTCTGCTGGACGCTCTCATTTTCCTTTGCCTTCTTGCTGTCTGTCTCAAATCCTGCTCACTAGGATTTTTTTTTCTGCTTTCCTGCACGTATGACTGAACAAGCACTATCATCTTCCCTGCCACTGGACTTACCTGACCTGTGTTTCTGCTTTCCTCATTTCTTCATCTACCCCACAGTGTGCAACCTTCTACTTGCCTCAGGCACTTGTCTCCATCACCACTAGCTTTCTCAATTACTTTGTCTTCTCTTCCCAGGTGTATAAACAATAAACTATCACTCTTCACACAACCTTACATTTCAGCTTCACTGGCATTCTTCTGTCACACGCTACCCCGACACTCTATGCCAGTTGGCTGAAGTCCCTCTGATTATAGCTTTGACCTCCTTATTTAGACTTCAATTTTCCTTAACTACCCCTCCCCGATACTCAAAGCTGTTAACCTGTTAACCTGTTCCACTATTTTCCATTCTATCCAATTTCCAGTTTTAAATATCAGTTTCACCTGATTTTCCCCATTTGCAGCTATTACAATTGTCATATCTCTACTCATTTTCATCACATGTACCTTCAGTTTTGAATCCCATTCCTCAAGTCCCTTGCTGGAGTTCTTGTTCACAGTCAACATGTAATACCAGATTGTCTGCCTACACTAGCTTGGTTGACCTGCCCCCACTGACCTATCGGCTAATGTAGTTCATCACCAGTATGAACAGTAGTGGGTTCCGAGATGAACCCCACTCCCACTGGGAACCCTTCTGTGAGTCTGAACACCATTCTCACTTATGTCATTGGCTCTATGTACATAGCTTGCAGTAATTCTACCAATATTTCTGAAGCTTCAAATCATCGAAGGACTGCCCAAATTAGCTTTCTTGGGACCTTGTCATCTGCTTTCTCCAAGTCTAGATATGCCCAGCTGGACTTTTTCCTCATCTCTAGTTTCTTCTGAACGATTTGTCTGACTGCAAACATGGACTCAGTTATGTTGCATACTTATCTGAATCTGAACTGCTCATTTCTCAACTTACTTTCCACTGATGTGCATATTCACTTATCAGTCACCCTCTATAGCACTTTCATGCAGTGTGACAGAAATCTGATAGATCTATACTTCCCTCATTTATGAATGCCCCCTTTGCTCTTGTACACTGGTACCAGAATATTTATGTTCTACTCATATGGGATATGCCTGTCTCTCCATACTGCCTCTGTCCTCTGGAACTATTTCTTCCCAACACACCTAACATCTTACCCATATCTGCTTTCCCTGATATTTTTCACCCTAGTTTTGTTCTTAATTCTTCTAGGGTGGGCTTTCATTGTTGGTTGTGTCTGCATTACTACAAATTCTGTGGGGTTTACTTCAACTAGAAATTGATAGAAGTATTCCTTCCATCTGCCTTTGATGTCCTTTGTTCTGTTGAGCAGTGTGTCACTGACATCCCTTATGAGACATCTAATGACTATATTCTTTAACTTTCTTTATTTGTCTTGCAACCTGATTGAGTTTCTTTGTACCATCTGAAGAGTCACTTTCCAGATGCTGGTAGAGTGTGTCTGATGCCTTGTTCTTTGCCTTTTGCGACTGTTTTCTTAGCCTGTATGTTAGCCAACCAGTACTTCTTCTTAGCCTGGTCTGTCTTTTCTGTTTTCATCTTTCACTTGCACACCTTCATTCTTTTGGTGACTTCCTGGATGTCTGCATTCCACCACCAGATTTCCTTATATACCTTATTTCAATACCTGTCTCTGCTGCATATCTGTTCTATAATCTTTACACATACTGTTTCGAGGTGCTGCTGTTCTTCTTCAGCTCCACCTATTGCCTTTTCTTCCTAAGGTGCTAGAGCCCTGTGTAATTCCTTGAACTCCTGTACTTTCTCTCCAGTCAACTTCCAAGACTTCAGCCTAGTCTCTGGTGACCTTAGAACCTTTTCTGACCACTGCTTGCAGCTGATTGTTATTATGCTGTGGGATGACTCAGTCACAAGACATGACTTTGCAATTACTGATTCTACTCCAGTGCTCTTTCATTACTAGAAGAAAGTTTGCCTGAGTTATATGTTGTCCATTCTTGTATGTGATCTTGAGACCATGTCTGCTGTTGAACCATGTATTGGCCATCATCAACCCATTTGCCAGTCAGAAGTATTGAATGGCCCCTCCTTCTTTATTCTTGCTGCCCCACGCATGTGGACCCAGGTAGTCCTCATATCCTGCTCTATCTGTCCTATTATCTGCATTCAGGTTACCCATTATCAACACCAACTCATGGGTCCCACAACTGCTGCCTGAATGAACACATTTCCTCACTATCACAACCCTGCTGTGGGACATAGGGTGATATTATGAATGCTGCCCTTTCTTTACATTGGAGTCTGATTGCCATGAGTCTGTCACTAATTCTGATGACATCTCTCACTGTCTTCTGAAGCCTGTCTCTCACAACAATGCCCACATCATTTCTCATCTGTCCTGTGTAGAGTCTGGATCCCAATTCAGGTAGCTTTTTTCCTGGATTTATATATATATATATATATATATATATATATATATATATATATATATATATATATTCTTGACCAGGTTGGTCCCACTTGGGTAGTAGCCTCTTTTCAATGGAAGACCCAAAGTGGTATATAAACATCTAGGGGAAATTTGGCCAGGACATTGGGGAACTTCCGCTACTAGTCATTTCTGTAAGTGGGAGCCATTTTGGAGGATCATTTCCTGTTTCAATTCCAGATGCAGAGGCAGCCTTGAGAAACAAGGAGGTAGATGGAGAGAGAGAAGGAAATGATAGAGTGGTAAACGAAATGGAGGAGAAAGCAAATATCGACACTGGAGAATGTGTGCAGGATTCTGACAAAATGTTTTAATGAAAGCTGTTTAATGGAGATGAGTAAGCAAATGATGGATGTTTAATTACACCCTAAGGTTGGGAGGGTTGTATGATGATTTACTTAAAGAAACGGTGATGCAGAATGATCCAGAAAAAGAAGGAGATGTTTCCTGGGGGGACATTATGAAGAAAATTCAAAATGTGAATGCAGGGAGAATCATGAAGAACTATGGTGAGGTGGAAAACAAAACATAAACAGAGAAAGTAAAAGAAGGTAAAAGTGGAGTAGCAGAAAAGAAGATAAAAGAAAATGAAAAACAGAAGTACGTGGTAAGGATTCAAACTAAAGAAGACAAAATGGACAGTGTGAAGTGTAGGACAATTTAATAGCTCCTTTAGGTATAAAAGCACTTGAGGTAAAATCATTTATTCTTATTAACAAAGAGAAATTTTGTGACATTATTTTAATAGTTGTTTTTTCAATGGAAAACTTTTGTGCAGGATATGAAAAAAAAAAGAAATACTGTAACCCATGGAATCTTTATGTGATAAAAGCATTTAACTGAGAAACGACAAGAAAATTATTGTACAATTTTGAACATAGAAAGAGAGAGAGAGAGAGAGAGAGACATTGAAAGGACATTTGAAAACTTTATGTAAAGATGTACTGGACATTAGAAACATTTATGACAAAAGAGATTTATGAACTGGTAGCTGAGTTTGTAAAACTGTGTTAAAAATAGAAAGAGAAAAAATTATACATATACCAAGCATGATAAATGTGTAGGGTAATAAGGGTGTCATAAAATACTGGGGGGCAACCAAAAACACATTTTTTGTGGAAAAGATTGACATGTGTTAACCCAGACTAACTATCTAAACTTTCTCTAAATATTAGCCCTCTTACAAATATAATTGTTTCTTCTTTTTTGACAATAAGGTGTATGTGACTATATAGTTAGTTAATATCCTTGTACATACTTTGAATGTTTAACAACAGCTGTTACAACCTATGATTTCTTGTGAAACTTTACAGTAGAATATTTGCCTTGTACAAAGTTGGTGTAAATATCCATAGCTGGTTCACACCATTAGTTATTTTTTTACTGTTTTTTTGTGGTGTTTTTTTGTTGTCATGTTTTTGTGTGATTATATAATTAATTAGTTACCTCTGCCCTATTTCTTAACATGAATTCTACATCTGCTCAGACCAGGATATTTCTTTCTTGCCATTATGCCCAGCACAATGACACATTCTGTTTCCAGTTTTTTTGTGCAATGTATCAAAGCCTTTTAAAAATTTTCTTGTGTATGTGGCAGGCCTCCACTGAAAATGGACATATATCCAATTGGACTAGCCCGGTCAACAAATGTAAAATAAAATAAAATAAATAAATTTGATAAGTAAATGTGGCAAAAGAAAAAGTTATAGTTGTAGGGAAATGGGAAGTGATACAAAAATATAAACTGATGTGATATAATCGTAACTAAATTGGACATTTATATGTGGCTTGCAAAAATAAAAATAAGAGTAAAGGAAAGAAGAAAACGAACAAAGAAAAGACATTTTAGAAGTCGTAGAAAGAGAAGTAAAATGAGTCAGGATATTGTGAACATCTAATAAAACCTTCTTAAATGAACTACAGTGTTTAAAACATTCATGCTAAACAGTGCACAGGACAGTTCATAAAGGAGAGACTGACACCCATTGAAGACTTCGTTTCTCAGTCTCATGGCATACAGTGTTTCTAGCTACCTATGGTAAAGTACCTTCATATCTAATCTTACAGAGAAAAAATAACAAAGAGGACATAGAAGAAGGCTGTGAAATAAGTGATGAAGAAGACTTAAACTGAGAGGCAGTAAAAGGAAAAAGGAAATCTTTTGGTAAAAGGATAAAAGAAGGAAAAATATAATTTAAAGGGATAAGTACAAAAAAAAAAAGAAAGGAAATGGTTGAAAAGTATGTATATATATATATATATATATATATATATATATATATATATATATATAGATAGCTAATCATTGGGGTTGGTAAAATGGTTAAGGTGTTTGACTTACAGTCGCAAAGTACAGTGTTTAATTCTCACCTTTGGGAAGGAAATTGGCTAGACTTTGAATGGCCTGTTACAAAACTAACCTAGAAATTAGCTGTGAAACCACGAACCTAAAGAAAAGGGATAATGAAGATTTTAGAGTGCTTTCTGTAAATATGAATAATATTAAGAATACAGTAATAAGAATATGAATTTTGGAATGGTATAATGCATGTGATATAGATGTAATTATATTAAAAGCCACAGTTTTTTTTAACAAATGACCAAATATTACAGAGAAACTATGGGGAGGAAAGATAATCTGGAATTTGTGAAATAAGAAATGTTCTGGAATAGCTGCATTCTGTAGAAATACAGTAAATATATTAAATGTAACTTCAGCAAAAATGGGAAGATTAACCATTGCAGATATTAAATCAAAAGAACAAGTGTATATAATTATAACATTATATGCTCATACTAATTGTAAAGAAAGGGAAAACTTATTTCATCACACTTTAGAGTATGTAGTGCTAAATATGAATATTACAATAACAGGAGACTTTAACTGTGATTTAAGAGGCAAGCATAAGAAGAAAGGAAATGATATAAGAAAAATGTAAAAAGTAAAACTTTGGGAGAAAAATTCATGGACTTATAAAAGGAATCAAAGAGTAAAAATGTCACACAGACAAATCAATTAATAAAAAATTTTAATCAAACTAGACTTTTTAATGTGTGATACCTTAAACCTTCTGTAGTAGAGGCTCATGGGAAATATGCAAATAACTTCTTAAAAACATCATGTGTCTCAGCTGTATGGCATCTGAATGTGCATGTCTTTTTACTTTTAAGTCTTTAGGATCACACTCAGGCCAATAAAGCCTGGCCCCACTATCTGTGAACATGCATATTTTGGCCTTTTTATGACCTTATCAGTACAACATAAGTGGAATGTTTGTCTATACTCTAGAAACCTAGGGTCTTTATACATAGCTGATGTCCATAACCTTTAATGTGGCTGCAAAATATCCCAGCTAACAACTAAATCAAAGAGTAAAAAGGTCACACAGACAAAAGAATTAGTAAAAAAACTACAAAAAAAAGTAGTCAAGCTAGAGTTTTCATTGTTGATACCTTAAATCTCCTGTAATAGAGGCCTGTGGGATATATGCAAATGACCCCTTAAGGGGTCTGGACTTATAAAAGGGCTATGTATAGAACTGAACTAGATTATTTTGTAGTATCAGAATATTTAGTTATAGGAGAGGGGGAGGTAGTTAAAACATGATTTCCTGATCATATGGCTAGAGAAAAGGAAAACAAGGAAGATATAAAAATAGGCAAAAGAATAAAAGGATAAATGTGAAAACATGGAATGAATAAGGAAAGAGATTAGTCATACAGTTATAGAAAGATCATATCACTATGAAAACATTTTATAAAAAAATGGTCTGAATGGTGGGTGATATTTAAGGAAAAATATAAAAACTTTTTTTACAGTGATAATATGATGTGAGAAAAGTAGAGAAAACAATATAAAAGAGTATATAATGATGCATTGGAAATATTAGAACATAATGATAGAAAGTACATTGACAAAGAAAAAGAATTATATGAAAGGAATCAATAAAAAATACATAATTGTCATATAAGCAAAGATATTTTTATAAGGAAAAAGAGAAGCAGTATGGAGTTAGTTAAGTAGATCAGTAAAAGAAGATGATAGTGTAATGAGAGAAATAAAAAATTGTAAAAGGAGAAATAGAAAGAACTCAGGAAAAGAGTACCAATAGTGTAGTACAATATGTAAAAGAAATGTTTAAAGAAAAAAGATCATAGTGAAAAAAATGTGGAAAGTAAAAATTTAACAGAAAAAAGAGAATAAAGATCTGGAAAAGCAGATTTCTTTAAATGAGCTAGATAAAGTATTAGTGCATATAAATAAAGATTCAGCTGCAGGACCAGATGGAACAGAATATGAAATGTATAAAAATTTAAGGGATTGGCAAAATATATATATATATATATATATATATATATATATATATATATATATTTTTTTTTTTTTAAAGATTTTGAATGAATGGTTAAATGTATTTTTTATGTATAAAGAATTGTATACTGAAATACTTAAATTCATAGGATGGAAGGAAGATAGAAGACAACTGAAAAGTGGTGACCAATAGTATTTAATTATAATGCTTACAAGATCTGCATGAAAATAATGCAAGAGAGATTCAAAAATAAAATGGAAAATATTGTAGAAGAATATATATATATATATATATATATATATATATATATATATATATATATGGATTCACTTCAGAAGACTGAAAGCTCATAATCCCGAATCCCATAAGACTGTCATGCAAAATCTTGAAATACCCAAAGACTGAAAACTCAAAAGACTGAATCTCAGAAAACTGAAAACACACAGGATACAAACACTTACTATATTCCAGTACAAGGATATAGAGAAACAAATACAAGAAAAACCATATTACTTTACTCCCAAGTATAAGCAATGGAGCAAGCCCCCCTGCACTGGAATGTAATAAGTGTCTGTATCTTGTCTGTTTTCAGTATTCTGAGATTCAGTGTTTTGAATTTACAGTCTTTTGAAAATTTCTGGATTTTCAGTGTCAGTCTTATGGGATTCAAGATTATGAGCTTTCAGTCTTCTGAAGTGAATCCATATCTATATATATGTGTGTATATATATATATATATATATATATATATATATATATATATATATTACAAAGGGAGGGCTATCAAGAATTATTAATGATAGCTAGAGAAATTGTGAATAATATTACAAATAGAAAAGAAGAAGCAAAAATCATGACAGGAGACCTTAATATGGAATTTGGCACAAATGGACATTAAATTAAGCCAAGAGTTCCATGTGAAGAGTAGTATTCTCTTTGCTTTGGTTATGAATATTCTATTCTATGTGAAATAAATAACAAAATAAACAAGGCAGAGTGTATAACATCTGAAGAGTTAAGAATTCCAATTATGTTAACATATGCAGATGATATAATAATTGCAAAAAAACTTTGGATAAAAAGGTAATTTGTACAACTGAGTGTCTAGAGATGATAGGCATGGCTTTAAACAGAGAGTAAAATAAAGGTGTAGGTGATGCACTAAAGATCAGGGGTATATATTTTATAATGAATGAAGTTTCTGTGTTAGGTATAAAATTTGGGAATAAAGAAGAAGCATAATTCAATGGGAAAAAACAATAGAATAAATAAAACAAACCTGCCATTTCTGAAGAATGTATAATTTATCATTAATAAAAAAAGCTTATCTGATGAATTCAGTACTGATAGGAAAAACAGCACACATAGCAAGTATATTTATGTTGCCAACAGTATTTGAAAAGGAATTATTGCAGATATGTTTTCATTCATACGAGGTTCTAGATTAAACCCAGTAAAAAAGAGTTTTGTATGTAAATAAAGAAGGAGGCGGTTTAGGGATAATTACCCCAGCGGTAAATACTGCTTCATTAAATTTGTACAACATGCTAAAGTGGATAAATAAAAAAGATAAGAGATTAGTAGTAAAACTATATAAATAGAAGTATTAATCATTTTGTGGTATGGTAACAAGAGTAAATGAGAAAAATAGTCTATAAAACAACAAATAAAATGTTGCCAAGAAAAATAATTTTGTGGAAAATAAAAATTGATGATATAAAAGAAGATAGAAAAGAATGTCATAAGAGTGATAAAGCATTGCTATGTAAAACCATGGGAAAGTCTAATAGATGAAAAAATTAGAGCTATAAAAATAAGAAGCAAATGGTGTAATCAGAAAATAGAATGTCAAGATTTTTTTTTTGTGGATACTGATAATAGATACATTGCTAGTAAAAAGAAATATGCCATATAAGAAGAAAGGTGATAGAATATGCTTACATTGTCAAGAAGAAGAAACTACAGAACATGTGTTTTTTGTAAAAAAGTAATGGGGGAAACTATGTAAAGAATATTTTTTTTGAAGATATAAAAGTGGATAAAATAAACATGGATATGATTAAATATGGATATTATAAGAAGAGAAGTAAAGAAGTTTAAAATGTTATTTTATGCTATATGTGTTGCATGGAATGAAGGGATAAATGAAATTATGTTTAATGGTAAATGGATTTTAGCAACAATATTAATAAAATCAGATTGTGATTATGGAAACAGGAGTAGGGGTCTAATAGTGATGAAAATTTAATATGATGGTATAAACAGGTTTGTATATCTATATATTTGTACATTTGTGTTTGTAAATATGTAAATATTTTGTAAATAAGAGTTATTTTTGCATATAAATAGATTACCCTACTCATTTTGATAGGTGCCTTGTGATGTTTTACATCCATCTGAGCTACCACTAATTCAAACAGTTGGGATGTTGGTTTAAGACGTTATCTGAAGGATGACGCACCTAATAGTACAACACCCCCTTATGCTGCATTGCAGTGTCAGCAATCCATCTATACTGGTGTGGGAACAGAACCTTCTACAGCAAGATCAAGTGTGTTACATGTTGAGCCACTGACACAGTAAATGTGTCTGGGTACAGATAATGTCTGTCTGTTCCTTGCCATCCTGTCCACTTTGAAGTTATGCCCTGTCAGTGAACGTATATTGCAATCCTTACTTTATGTTTAGCAGGTTCATTAGTTTTGTGTCAAGCTTTTGCTCAACTGAGGTATCATGGGTAAACCAAGTTGGGCAGCTGGGCATAGGATGGTGACTGACAGGCAAAGATTGGTCAAGAAAAGCACATAGACTTCTACCATAATTAGGATGAGTCCCAGGCATAGGTTACAATAGGCCAGATCCTTAGTACACTTATTACCAGCGGATACCCAGGCCAGTTTTTGGCGAGAATAATCAATGTGACCAAATCATTTAGAGCCAATTTTTACTCAACTGACTGGCTATCTCTGACATGGCACGCAGTTTGGGATCCATGTTTTCCTATCTAGAGGATGCTGGGAACCATATTTGATGCCCAAAGCTGTCGCTCAGTATAACGTTTTCCATATTGGCACCAACTAAAATCATTGTTGCTGCTCAAAACTCCATTATTGGGTGAGATTGAGGTAGAAAGTATGTTGATGTGAGGTAGGAGGAACTCCACAATAACACAGGAAGAACTACAAACTCCACAAAGTCATTGACTAGAGGTCAGGGCCAAACCTTGTATGTTATGAATGGAACATGAAGACTTTAACAATTATACCAACAGGGTATATATATGCCAAATTTGGATCAAGATGAAATGCTTCTGAAATAGTTTGGGCCAAACAAGATTTCCAAAGTACTGTTCAGACACTGTGGACAAAATAGAATGAGTTATCCACAAAGGTCCCTAGATGTCTGTTGACTGTGTCCCTTTGGACATATGAGGTGGAAACTAAACCTCAGAAAGAAAAACTGGAAAAATAATCAACAAATGTTTTCTGCAGGGGCAAGGTTTCTGCACCATATATATACAAATTCCATGGTAACACAAAATTGGAGAACAGAGAATGTCTACAAGGAAGCATACAGTAGTACTTGACAATCTCTAGCATATAGCTAACATTCAAACAATAACAGTAAAGCTGTACTCAAACTATGATAAGTCCACAAAAAAACAGTCTGAAGACGTCTCATATCAGGAGGCAAAAGTGCTTACTGAACTGATGATGTTATTTTAATAAATTTTACTTAGTTTTATTTTGCTGTTTTTGTGGATATATATATATATATATATATATATATATATATGTGTGTGTGTGTGTGTGTGTGTGTGTGTGTGTGTGTGTATGTGTTGGTTTACAATCAAAATTTCATATGGCAGTTACATGAACTGAGACTGTTGAAAGGCTGTTTTCAAGTTCACATAGCACCGATCTGAAATTGTCTGAATCCACAAATGCTAGTGTGCCTTCGCTGTTGTGAGGTTGATGTTTTGATTGGGGATAGCACTACAGTGGGGAATCAAGAAATTTATCCCTTTCCTCATTGTAGTGTGATTAGAGTTGGAATATATAATTAGCAGGAGGTGTGGAGAGAGCAGTCTCCACACAGGGGTTGCAGGGGGGCTTGCCCCCTGCAAAACATTTGTAGGAAATCACAGGACATCAAGGTAAGTTGAGTTATGTTGACAATGTCAAATTCGTATTATTTACATTAATGCTTTCATTGTTTTGAGCATGTGAAGTTGCTACTTCCGACTTTTTTTTTTGTTTGAGTAAGTGATTGCTCGAACTACTGTGCTTCAGCATTTTGGTAGTAAACCAATATATATATATATATATATATATATATATATATATATATATATATATATATATATATATTTATATATATATAAATATATGGTTTACTATTAAAATATCAAAATTTAAAACAAAAACGGTACTTAACAGCGAACTAATTCGCCGAAAGTGCACATTACCTAAAGGCCCTAATGTCGAAAATCAGCTGTTAATTCTGAAAATGAACAGGACATTTTACGGCACTTAACAGCAATTCCACCCTTACTGTAACACCCTAACTAGTACACCTAACATCCTGTTTATGCAGGGGTCAAGCCCCCCACACCCCCCTTACCTATATATTCCAACTTTGAGATCGCACTGCATATATGTAAAATGATAGTGGGTGGTGCAACAGGAATTGCCCCCTGCAAAAAGCCCTTTTTGAAAAATGTTCTGTTGGGTTCTTTTGACTGTATGATATGATGTTTAATTTTAGAATAGGACTAGATTGTTATGTTCATCAATTAAAACTTCAACGAGATCCACTATGAAAACTGTAAATTAAACTTTTGCAAACATGCCATCCATGGCCCAATTCCCATGTATATGTCTGTGGAATGTTCAGGAAAAATGATCACTAAAACTGAGTTTTGCAAGGGGTAAGCCCCACGCATCCTTCCATGTTGTAGACTTCTCCACATAACTCCACTGCTTATCCGGTGTACTCCATAGTCACACAACATCAGGGAAAAGAAAAACACGTACACAAACAGAAGCACCACAAATGTAATTATGATCTTGCAGTAGAGATAAAACCATATTAAACCATTCTGGGAACTGACACTTTCAGGAATCTGTCTTAGCACTTTAATTACTTAGGATCTACATTTGAAGTTATGAAGACCTTCACATTTAAACTTTTTGTTTCAGTACTTTGAAATTCTACAAAATGTGAATAGATAGGCTGATAGACAAATGGTTGGATAGATAGGTGAATAAATAAGCAGACAAACAGCTTAGGAGTGTGTGTGTGTGTGTGTGTGTGTGTGTGTGTGTGTGTGTGTGTGTGTGTGTGTGTGTGTGTGTGTGTGTGTGTGCATTCGCAGAGTGTGGGTGTGTGTGTGTGTGTGTGTGTGTGTGTGTGTGTGTGTGTGTGTACATATGTTATATATGTGTGCAAGTATATATATATATATATATATATATATATATATATATATATATATATATATGTATAAACACACACACACACACACACACACACACACACACACACGTATGCTTGTTTACATGTTCAGATGCAAAAATGCAAAGCTCAGGTTATTTATAAAATGCTCATCCTCATTTACAAGATACAAAAATGATTTCATAAACCATTGTGACTTAACATGTATTTTTATATGTGAAGACACAGCATTATGCTAAGAACGACTAAAATAATACAGTCTATTTTGGATTCTGTGACTTAAGTACACCTGCTGTGCAAATTAGTATAACATGATTATAGCTCAGACATGATTATTCAATCACTGCTGATTAAAAAAATCAGGCAGCTATAGAAAGCTATGCTTGGTTATCCAGTCCTTTACTGTTTTTGCAAATTATATATGTTAAAAATCATCAAAATATTAGGATGAATAATATTTTCCATAGGTGCATTATAATATCACAGATTCTATTTTATTGCCATGCAAACAGAATTTTCCTTTCAAGTTTTAAGCAAGTTTTTAACAGCTGTGTTTAATCTTATTCCATCTCTACATTTTACCTTATAAACCTTTGACAGTTATCTTCAGTTTATACTCCAGGAAGCTGTTTGAATTTGACACCTTTAAAAATAAGTGCAGAAATATCAGCTACATATAGTAGCACTTTTCTTATAATCCCTAATAGATATTATGGTTTACCTCTAAAATGTTGAGGTGCACATCTGCGACAGTCAAATGTGTGAAAGGCTGTTTTCAACAATTCGAATTAGCTAACTGAAAAATGCTGAACTCATAAAAGAGCGAATGCTATTGTGCATTCACTCTTTTTTGAGTTTGGCCTTTTGAGTGGAGATCGCACTACAGTGGGGATCGGGACATGCACCCCTTCCCTCAATGTAATGTGATCTCGGAGTTAGTATATATAAGTAACAGGGGTTGTGGCGGGGCATGGGGGCCTTGCCCCCTGCATAATGGTCATATGAGACATCTGGAAGTGCAGGTATTTTGAACAAAGTTGACATTCTCGGAGTTTCAACATTATTTTGGGTAGCAGATTTGCTGTTTTGAGGATTTGACGGTGTAGTTTCCAACATTTTAAGTCAATATTGTAAAGAGTTGCACAAGTGTGTTGCAGCATTTTAGAGGTAAACCGAATATTTCACATATAAAAAATATAGAGATATAATTGTGTATCTGTACTTATCTTACCTTGATATGTATTCCTTTAAGTCTTATAAAAACATATATATTACAAAAACATAACCTGTTTTTTTACCTTGTCATATCTGGGAAAGTATTGTCCGAGAGCAGACACCTGAGAGTATGCCACTCAAAGTGTCAAAGGTCTGCTATGCAGTTATGATATCCATAAGCTATATAGTACATCAAAGGACTATTTTGCTAGTTTATCTCCAGTCTTTTATGGATCAAGTTTAACAAGAACTAGGAGCTGCTTTATTGTATCACGTAATGTCATCATACTTTGGAATCAGACAGGGTACCTTGAAGACACATAACCGTTATATATTCCTGACTCAGCATCAGTCCAGATACCCTTAATATGTAATAGATAACTTTATCTTGGAATAGTATTAATATTCTCATTGGACACTGTCTCATGTCCTTCAATTCCATGTTTCCATTTATTTATTTATTTCGGTGAAGTGGGATTGCTGTTGAAATGACCACATGACTCAAACTCCTGACAGTTCTGAAATATTGCACGCACCCATTATCTGAATTATACCCCAATCTCAATATGAATGGCACAGTATGCCCTAAGTCCTGTACTAGACGTGAATATTCAAGGCAGGTTAGTAATGATGGGATACTGATGATGTGGTTTCCTGGCAACCAGGCTGCCACTACCTTATACTGCCTTTTGCATCTCAGGTGGTGACAGGCACTTTTTCCTCTTCTCATCAACTCCAACCCTAGTACCAGCAGCTGCTTAATAAAACAAATGCTGTTGACTCATACACATACCAAAGCTAATACTACAAGGTAGTTCTAGATAACATATAAATGATTTAGTCAGCACTCTTGCTAATTTTCTTGCTGCCTAAATTGAGGCATTTCTTATTGAACCACACGGTTTTGCAGGACAACCCAAACTCTGTACAGATGCAATTGACTTACTTTTACTGTATTACAAAAATATTGTTTTTTTTTTTGTCATATCATTTTGCATGCTCCAGGCATAGTATTACCATGGAATCATACTTTTTTAAAATATTTAGAAGAAACGTAAAAAAACACTTTTTTCTTATGTGATATCAGATCCACATTCTGATTGGTTTGTCCTCTAACACTGATGTAATTCACATTCTTATTACTGTGTGGTTCGTAGACAAGTGTACTGTATTTGAATTCTGTCTTTTGTCATATATTGCAGTGCAGTTCATGCACTTGATTACACAGAACATTCTGGAAACTCTGTGGTTTGATCCTGCTGTATATATTGTTGCAGTGTAATTCCAGCTTTGGTTCTTTGTCTGTACCATGTGGCTTGTACTCATGATTGAAATATGTGTCATTATATGCCAAATAGTTCAATGTTCTTTACTCTCAGCAGTCTGTTCCAACTTAGTACCATGTTGGAATCATCTGAAGATTCCTTCCAATTATTTATTCTGTTGTAGGAAAATGGCAAAAGGTTTTGAGTAAGTATGGCTGCTTGTATGAATATGTTGGTCATGCATTATTTTTTACAAAATACATTTATCATTTCTATTGCATTTATGCCCATCAGATAGTCAGGGGGTACAGTGTCTGCCCTATATCATTCTTATCTCAGTGGCTGTACTGTGATATACACATTATATGTCTTAGCCTATTTATATTTTAAGGTTTAACGTTCTGCGCTGTGCTGTTCAGTGTGTTTCACTTCTATGTTTTGTGGTTTTGTGAGCATACTGAAAACTAAATAGTGTGGTAAGTAGGCCTGAGATAGAGTTAGATCCAATATTTAACATACCAGTTTATTTACAACTTCCTGAACCAATCCTAGCTGAACTAACTCACTATACTTCACTCAACCCCCTTCACCCTAAGTAACATCTCACAATCCTCTCCAACCTCCTTTTCCCCTCCTTTCTGTTGTTTCTCCCACTACCTTACCGTATCCACTTTCTCTCTGCAAACCTTTTCTCTTCCTCTTTCTGTTTCCTTCTTACTAACCTACTACCCGAAGACACCCTACCCTACATTATTGTTATAATCTCCTTTTTTCACCATCCTTACTTCATTTTATAACCCTCTCATACTAAGACATCACTCAATTTCCCCGCATTATTATCACGTAATCTCTAATATCTCTTTTTTTAATTATATTATTAGAATTGTTTCAGGCCTTATTTATTGCATACTAATCTCTGTAACAAATAATATAACTAATGTGTTTTCCTCACATATTTTCTTCAACTCATGTTATTGTTTTTCATTCCACTCTACTATGAAAGTAACAGAGCTGCACAGAGGTTGGCAATCTTAACAAGTGATCTGGAGTGAATCTGAACTAAATCCAAGGCATCCATTGTCTTCAGCAAAAAATAAATACATTGTAGGGTTGTATTGCACTTTTTTAAACTGTATTTTGCTTAATTGCTGCTTCATTTTTGATGTTTTTTTACTGCTGTGACTGTTTCATCCTGTACTTTAAATTTCTGGTACTTATGCATTTTTTAGCATGGGCTAGATTCGGATTTACTGAATTTAGACTGTTTGGTTTGGCCGGAGCAGTAAAACCAGCCATCTTACATTAAGAGGGTATCCCTAAACCCTAGTGGCAGAAATGTGTTGCTCAGGACTCATCTGAGTTGGGGACTGATGGAAAAAGACTCAATCTTGGGCTGTCCCTTTGGTTAGTTTGCTTTTAAAACATTTAACTTCACTTGTATTTAAGTCCTGTGTTTGTGAATCGTGCAGGGAAGATCCTGCTTATTGAACCTGGTGGACTTCTTTGAGAATGTCATCAAAGCCCTGGATGAGGGAAAAGCAGTACATGCCACCTATCTTGATTTAACCAAGGCCTTTGTCACAATCTCCCATTCAGGTATCATTGAGAATCTCTCCCAGCTGGGCATTAACACATCCATCACTAGATGGGTAGCCAACTGGCACACTGACAGAACAAACACTGTCAAGGTTGGGGAGCCCACCTCCACAAGACACCAGTTACCAGTGGGGTATCACACAGATCTATGCTGGCCCCTCTACTGCTTGGAATCTATTTCTCTGAAGTCCAGGTAAAGACTGATTGCCTGTGGGTTACCAAGACTGTACATGATAAACTGGGTTCAATTGCACAGTTCCCTAATGATGTTAGAAGGGACTGACACAGACAAATGATTGGTGCCAAAGTCATGGACTAAAACATAACACAAACAAATGCCTCTTTATCCCCTTTGGCAAAGAAGTAGCCCCTGCTAAGTATGATGCAGATAGCACCCCTCTAAGCTGAAACTGAATGGTGTGAGACTTGAGATCACTGGTTGATAGCAATCTAAACTTTGATCACCATGTGCCTGTAGTGGTAAGAAAAGCCTTCTACATTGTGCATCTCATAAATAAGTGCATCGTATCCAAGACTAGGAAGATTATAACTCCACTGTATTCCACCCTTATCAGTACATTAATTGAATACAATGCTCCCTTCTGTATGTACCTCACCAGACACCTGCAGCAACTGGAGAGACCACAGAGGTTTCTAACTAAAAGATTCCCGGGCTTCCAAAACATTACCTACATGAAAACACTAAAAGCCCTGTCACTGTACTCTGTATCATACAGGCTGCTGACAGATGACCTGTGCCTGGCCTAAACAGCAGTCTCTGACCCTGCCCTAATAGAAATGGTGCAGATCCGCAAATCAAATGGGACAACAGTAACTTGCTGCAGGGATGCAGGGATCTCCACCTAGCATGTGACATTAACAGAACATATGGACATGTGGGAGAGACATATATACACACACATATATATATATATATATATCCCAGTGATTGCCTCTCCTCTGGAATAAGCTCCCACTCCAAGTGAAGCAGAGCTCTTCAATGACCCTTTTTAATTGCAACCTTGACAACTGGATGAGTGACTGTAAATTCAACCTGGGAGTGGCACCTATGTCCTTCATGGGCAGGTGCAGTTGGTACTGATCATAAAACTGTTCTGCTAGCAATAACCATTAAACTATGGTCAATAAGGGTACTCAGGTTTTTACATGGCTAGGCTTGTAAAAGCTCTAGGGCCATTAACCTAGTAACTTCCTATGAGCCTATGAACACATGTTGTATGTTTTTCTCATTACAGCATTTTTTTACTCCTATGTTAGTGTTACGTGATACTTTGTGTTTTAAAATATCTGCAAAAGAATTTAGAAAGATTGTGATTGTGGAGCTTTCCTCCCTGGGACTCTGCTGAAAATGGGCACTTTTTGACCCAGTCGGACTTTCCCAGTAAACAAATGTCAGATAAATAAATAAATATGGGGAAACGATGCATTATTCATTTCTTAATATAGTAATTTATTTACCAATAGAGCATAGTAAGAGGTTCTCCGGTTCGATTCTCAGCTGGGGTACCTTCTGTGCGGAGTCTGCATGTCCTCCCTGTGGTCGCGTGGGTTTCCTCTGGGTGCTCCGGTTTCCTCCCACATCCCAAAGACATGCTGTAGGTGAATTGGGCACTCTAAATTGGCCCTAGGTGTGAGTGCATGCGTGTGTGTGCCTTCTGTGGAAGGTTGGGTGCTTGGCTGGCAACTCGACATTGTAAAACTCCACTGCCAATCATGAGCAGACAAGTGATCCGCTGTGGCCATCCCAAGAAAAGTTGAAAGAAGAAGAAGAAGATATACAAATAGAGCAGATTACCTAATGAGAAACAGTTTGCACATCTGAAACAAACTGTATGAGATGAATAAGTAAGCAAGCATCTGTGTCGAAAATAATGCTGACTTGCTGTATTACTAAGTTATTATTTTATGTTATTTTACTTTGTTAAATGAGCACAGAACTCAGAGACCCATTTACAGACTTAGTCCAGGAATAATACAAAAACTGTAATTACATAAAATGTGATAAACTGACCGTCAAATATATACACAGGATTATAGAAAAGGTAAGGTGTAAAACCACAGACTGGTAGAATTAGTATGAAGCATTACACTGATACCAGACAGGGGTGTGTGGTGTTGAAACAGAGAAGTACATATGCATGCGATACAAAGTATGTGTGAAGGCAGGATTGTTTATAAAATATTTAAAAATAAGTTCTATAGGAGTTAAGTTTTTATTAGGGTTGCCAACTTTTCAAATGCCCAAAGTGGGACATTTTTGGTACAAACATCAGATTTGGCAGGCCGAAACATACCCACAGCCAGTACAAAGGAAAGAAGTGCACTTCTTTGCCTAAATAAAAGCTTATTCTTCTAGCATTTTAGTTGCTTATTCTGTTTCTTATAATATTTAAGTGTTTCAGATACAGAATAACTGTTTTATGCAACTATTACATAAAACATAGGAAATAATTTTGTCCTAATATCTCAGGACATTTGCCATTTTTACAGTTATTTTGCAGGACACAACTGCCCAAAGAGGGACTGTCCCTCGCAAAGTGGGACAGGTGGTAACCCTAGTTTTTATACGTTTTGCTTGAGTTTTGATTAAAAGGAGTAGGGATGTCTCTAACTAGAGTGAGTTATATGTGTGTGGGGGTTGAGATGAGTCAAGGTTGTGTCAGGTAAGTGGTCCAGTTTTGAAGAAGGAGCTTCTGGCTTCCTTGAAGAGGGGATATTTTAATTCTTTCCTGAATATTTTAAATAACAGAGTTTTTTTTAATTGCTGCAGGGATGGATACCCAGATTCAAGGTTGGGATTAGGGAAGCTGTGCTCTGTATTGTGTAGTTTACTTTTGGGAGTCTATAGGGAGGTTACATTCAGAAACAGGGGTCTCAGACTATAATCAGTGGACCAAGAAAATGCTGCAGGGAGGGATACCCAGATTCAAGGTTGGGATTACAGAAGTTGTGATCTGTATTGTGTAGTTTAGTTTTGGGAGTCTATAGGGAGGTTACATTCAGAAACAGGGGTCTCAGACTGTAATCAGTGGACCAAGAAAATGCTGCAGGGAGGGATACCCATATTCAGGGTTGAGATTAGAGAAGTTGTGCTCTGTATTGTGTAGTTTAGTTTTGGGAGTCTATAGGAAGGTTACATTCAGAAACAGGGGTCTCAGACTGTAATCAGTGGACCAAGAAAATGCTGCAGGGTGGGATACCCAGATTCAAGGTTGGGATTAGAGAAGTTGTGCTCTGTATTGTGTAGTTTAGTTTTGGGAGTCTATAGGGAGGTTACATTCAGAAACAGGGGTCTCAGACTGTAATCAGTGGACCAAGAAAATGTTGCAGGGAGGGATACCCAGATTCAAGGTTGGGATTAGATAAGTTGTGCTCTGTATTGTGTAGTTTAGTTTTGGGAGTCTATAGGGAGGTTTCATTCAGAAACAGGGGTCTCAGAATGTAATCAGTGGACCAAGAAAATGCTGTAGGGAGGGATACTCAGATTCAAGGTTGGGATTAGAGAAGTTGTGCTCTGTATTGTGTAGTTTAGTTTTGGGAGTCTATAGGGAGGTTACTTTCAGAAACGGGTCTCAGACTGTAATCAGTGGACCAAGAAAATAAGCATCTGGCAAAGAAGGGGAAAGATTGAAGGCTGATACATTTAGAAAGCAGTGTTCCTATTCAAAGTTTTATCCTTTGAGTGTTGGGATGTTAATGGGCTTTGATGAGCACCTGGTAGTGGTACTGTGCAATAAGGTCTTGAATTGACAAGTTTTGTTCGCAATGGTTTGTAAGGAGGAGGCGAGGATTTATTTATTTATTTTTTTGGAAGCAGAAGCTGTTAGGGGAAAGCCATATTCCAGCTGTAAGAGAAGAACTCCTTTGTTGATAACTGTTCTCCATTTAGGGGATAGAAAGAGGGGTACTTTACTGACACGGAAGAGTTGTGAATTGATTTTTGCTTCGGTTATGTCTGCATAGTATTAAAAGGTGAAGTGTTGGTGTAACACTATCCCAAAGTATTGGAAGTGTGTGACTGTTTTTAATAAGTAATTGTTCAAGAGATATTTGGCAGTTGCTTTGGACTTTGGACAGCTTGGGTTTCATTCTGAATAACATACATTTTTTATGCATTTTCTGCCAGTTACCAAATCTGGTGTGACAGGTCATCTTGAAGCTGATTCCTGATATTAGGAAGTTGGGAAGGGTGACATTTACAGATCACCATGACATCATCATATGAGATGATGAATAAGTGAGGAAGGTCCACTGAGACAGTGTTTATCAATAAGGAAAAGTAAACAGGAGAGAAGACTGACCTTCATTATTCTCCTGAGTCCCGACTGAAGTAGGGCATAGGGGAGAAGGAGCTACTTCTTGTGACTTTGAAGTTCCTGTCAGAAGGATATGTTTGAACCACTGGAGAGCTTGGTTTCGGATGCCAGCTGTGGTGAGAGAGAGATAAATAGAGGTTGATGATGTGCTGGATTATAGGCAGTGATAGGTCTGTAAAGAAGATTCCCAGTTAGGTTTTGTTTGTTAAAGTTTAGAAGGGAGTTATTAGTGTTGTGTGGTCTTGTGATCCAGGGGAATATCTAGGCTTCTTTACATATCTAAGACATGTACAGATGCATGTGTTTATGTGTGTGTGTGCGTGTGTGTGTGTGTGTGTGTGTGTGTGTGTGTGTGTGTGTGTGTGTGTGTGTGTGTGTGTGTGTGTGTGCCTGTCTGCGACTGACTGTATGTGTGTTTGTATCTGAGTGTGACTAACTGTATATGCATGTATATGTTTGTGTGTGTGTGTGTGTGTGTGTGTGTGTGTGTGTGTGTGTGTGTGTGTGTGTGTGTGTGTGTGTGTGTGTGTAATGAAAGGAGCATAACAACGTAATGTGGCTATAAGGATGTACTACACAACAACTGTTGTCTAACATTCATATCAAAACAACAACCAAAAAAATCACTTAAAACTGCAATCCTCCCTTTAAGTAAAAGACCAAAAAATATAAAATCCAACAATATCACCTTGTAAATAGTCTTGTTTTTTTTGCCTGTATACCTTCTATTCAAAACTAAAAAGACTATAACTGAAAATAATGTCCAACATTTCCATGACCCTAGTTGTGAAATGAAAGTTTGCAGTGATCCTAAAAGACTATGGTTTGGAAAGAGTCACAACTTATTTGTATAAGAATGACAGTATACAGACATCTGTGATTAGACTAATTAATGAAATCTTGGATGTAATTCAGAGATATAATGGTCAAAAAAGTACTCAAACAACTACAATTCTGCAGTAGAAAGGTTAAACACAATAAAATGTAGGGAAGAATTCACTCTGAGGAGTGAGATTAATGGGCATTCCATGAGATACAGTTTGAAAAATGGCAGATCTCCTGAATGTAGACTGTACTAGTTACTTGGAGTACTTTTTAAGTTCTTTTTAGTATAATATTGTCATTCAGTCTTATTGTTACAGTGGATAGATTCACTGTTTGCTTTTCCGTACTGTGTTAACATTGTAGTGCATTGTTACACAATGCCACTCTGACTACTGAGTCACTTGTGTTTATCTCTTATGTTGACTGTAGCAACAGGAATATGGCTTTTTTACCAATATTTTGTCTATGAGATGAAAACGGACCATATTTCAGCTGTAGCCTAAAATATCAGGCAACATCATCACTGCAGTACTTACTTTAATATCTTGGTTACCTTTTTCTGTTTTCTTTTTTTGTACTTTTATGCTGAACTTTGTGAGGAAAAAATTAACATTTAGTCAATACACCAAACAGGGGTGCAACCATGCTGGATCTGATCTTCACTAATATGAGAGAATGCTGCATATCCCCTATTGTAATGCATTCCCTGGTAAGGTCAGACCACAAAATAGTTTCCTATGAAGTAAAATAAAACCTGGATCCCCAGCTAAACATGGAATATTCAGGAATTATTCTAAGGCTAACCTCCTTCTACTAAGTGAGAACCTGGCAAAATTGCAAACCCTCATAAACCCTGAGAATACTGCTGCCTATGCAGAGCTGTTCACAGAAACCCTGTACAAGCATGTTAATAACTGCACAGAGGCGGCTGTACCCACCAGGAAGAAGTACAGAACTAACTCAAAAAATAAGCCACCCTGGTGGAATCACAAAATCAATAGGCTGTATAACGTGAGGAAGAAAATCATAGCAAAAATTAGGAGGCGCAGCACCTCATCAAACAAACAACTCAAAGGACAGGTCTATCAAAGCCAAATTTAAGGTAAGTTTGGCATCCCAGGCCAAGGACAACCACAAAGCATTATTTAGCTATGTCCTCCACCTCAAAGGCAATACACAATTGTGTGCAGAGCTCATTGGAAATGAAGCCACATATACTGAGCCAGAGGATATAGCAAACCTTCTGGCTGATAAATTTAGCTCAAATTTACCCCTCTCACCCTCAACCTCCCTCAGGAAATATCATCAAATATAACTCCCCCTACTATCACTAGGGAACAGCTCCTTAATGCTCTCTCTATGACTAAGAACACTGCATTAATGGGCCCAGACAATATCCCAGGATGCCTTTTAAATATCATGAAACACAACCTATCAGAACCTTTGGAATTACTATTTAACTGTAGATTACAAACATGCTTCATGCCTCATGAATGGAGAAAGGCAACAATCATCCCTCTGCACAAAGATGAGCCATCTACAGACTGAAAACTACAGACCCATAAGTCTCACTAGTCTTATATGTAAAGCCATGGAAAGAATTATCATGGAGTTGATCAACAGAGATATAGTAAACCTCTAGATACTGGACCCAACCCATTTTGGTTTCATCAGGGGCAGATCATGCCTACTGAACCTGGTGGACCTCTTTGAGAAGGTCACCAAAGCAATGGATGAGGGCAAAATCATTCACACTGCCTACCTTGACCTGGCCAAGGCATTTGACACAATACCCCACTCAGTCATCATTGACAAACTCAAGAGATTAGGTACAAATGCATATGTCAACCAGTGGAAATCCAACTGGCTCACAGATAGGACTCTGGAAGTTAGAAATGGGGAGTTCACTTCTACAAAGAGGCCAGACACAAGTGGAGTCCATCAAGAATCGGTCCTTGGATCGCTCCTTTTTGGCATTTACGTTTCAGAAGTCAAGGCCTATGTCAATCGTCTCTGGCTGACTAAATTTGCAGATGATTGCAAATTAGGATCTGTCATTGAATCTCACACAGTCACAAATGTTTTCCTGGAGGGGATGATACAGACAAATAACTGGTGTCAGAGCCATGGACTAAAACTAAATGCCAAGAAATGCATAATAGTATCCTTTGGGAAATTATCCGTCCCTGGTAACTATGATATTGACAACACATTCCTTAGAGTTGACCCAGTAGTCAAGGACTTAGGGACACACATAGATAGTAATCTAGCCTTTGAGCATCACATGTCTACAGTGGTGAGTAAATCATTCTATGTTGCGCAACTTATAAACAAAGGTATGGCATCTAAGTCCAAAGAAGTCATTGTTCCTCTGTATTCAGCATTCATCAGACCTATCATTGAGTACAATTCCCCCATGGCATGTACCTAACTAGGCATATCCAAAAATTGGAATGTCTAGGAAAATACAGGGCATTAATAAAATGCCTAGGCAGACTGCCTCAAGGTTCTGTGTCTGTATTCTGACTCCTACAGGCTTTTGAGGGGAGATCTATGTCTGGCATACAGGGAATTGTCACACCTCACTCTGATGGACATCCTGCATCCCCACAAAACAAATAGTACCCGTTCTAAAGACTTAAACCTTGCCTGTGATATAAATAGGACCTGCTGGAGAGATAGGCATGTGTCCCAGAGAGTAACCGGATCTATGGAACAGGCTCCCCATCCATGTGAAACAGAGTTCTTCCCTAACCCAATTCAAGTGCAACGTGGACAAATGGAATGGGAAACCAGAAATTCATCCCTGATTTGGCACCTATGTGTCTGATGGACACAGTTAACCTGTAAATTAATCTACTACCAGGCCCATGCTTACACTTATCAAGGGTATCAGAACATTTCAGAGATTTGGGATGAATGGCTAGGCTTAAAAATGCCCTTGTTGTCATTAGCTTAGTAAACACCTATGAAGCCATGAACCTATTTAATTGTTGCCTTAAATGAGATCTCACATATAAACTGTAAAATGCAGATGGAGTACAAACAATGTTGTTTAAGACGTGGACAATATTATGTCAACTCATTCATTTATTCATGTATTTGTTTATTTACCAGGAGACACTATGAGCCACAGAGACAGAAGCAGTCTCTGCTCTATGTGTAGGCCTGTTTCCCTGCATACTTGACTGTTTGTCCTCAGTTCCTTCTGTGACATTTAATACACTGGACTTTTGGTATAAGGAAATTGACTAGATAGTGCTCAGTGATTTGTCCCATTATTAGATGGACCACTGCACACTATTTTGGTGCTGAAAGGGATGGATTGCAAAATGACCCAGCACAGCCATAGTTCTGCATTCTGGTAACATGCATGAGCGTGCTCTTTGTTGGCACAGCCATAGTTATGCATTCTGATAATGAGTGAGCATGCTCTTTGTTGGCACAGCCATAGTTTTGCATTCTGGTAACATGAGTGAGTGTGCTCTTTGTTGGCACAGCCATAGTTCTGAATTCTGGTAACATGAGTGAGCATGCTCTTTGTTGGCACAGCCATAGTTCTGAATTTTGGGAAACTGAGTGAGCATGCTCTTTGCTGGCACAGCCATAGCTCAGAATTCTGGTAACATGAGTGAGCATGTATTTTGTTGGCACAGCCATAGTTCTGCATTCTAGTAACATGAGTGAGCATGCCATTTGTTGGCCCAGCTATAGTTCTGCATCCTGGTAACATGAGTGAGCATGTTCTTTGTTGGCACAGCCATAATTCTGCATTCTGGTAACGAGTGAGCATGATCTATTTTGACACAGCCATAGTTCTGCATTTTGGCAACATGAGTGAGTGTGCTCTTTGTTGGCACAGCCATAGTTCTGCATTCTGGCAACGTGAGTGAGTATGTTCTTTGTTATTACAGCAATAGTTTTGCATTCTGGTAAAGAGTGAGCATGCTCTTTGTTGGCAAAGTCACAGTGCTGCATTCTGGTAACATGAGTGAGCATGCTCTTTGTTGGCACAGCCATAGTTCTGCATTCTGGTAACATGAGTGACCATGCTCTTTGTTGGCACAGCCATAGTTCTGCATTCTGGTAAAATGAGTGAGCATGCTCTTTGTTGGCCCAGCCATACTTCTGCATTCTGGTAACATGAGTGAGCATTCTCTTTCTTAGCACAGCCATAGTTCTGAATTCTGGTAACATGAGTGAGCATGCTCTGTTTTGACACAGCCATAGTTCTGCATTCCGGTAACATGAATGAGCATTTTTTATGTTGGCACAGCCATAGCTCTGCATTCTGGTAACATGAGTAAGCATGCTCTTTGTTGGCACAGCCATAGTTCTGCATTCTGGTAATGAATGAGCATGCTCTTTGTTGGCACAGTCATAGTTCTGCATTCTGGTAACATGAGTGAGCATGCTCTTTGTTGACACAACCATAGTTCTGCATTCTGGTAACATGAGTGAGCATCCTCTTTGTTGGCACAGCCATAGCTCTGCATTCTGATAACATGAGTGAGCATGCTCTTTGTTGGCACAGCTATAGATCTGAATTCTGGTAACATGAGTGAGCATGCTCTTTGTTGGCACAGCTATAGTTGAAAGTGAGCATGCTCTTTGTTGACACAACCATAGTTCTGCATTCTGGTAACATGAGTGAGCATCCTCTTTGTTGGCACAGCCATAGCTCTGCATTCTGATAACATGAGTGAGCATGCTCTTTGTTGGCACAGCTATAGATCTGAATTCTGGTAACATGAGTGAGCATGCTCTTTGTTGGCACAGCTATAGTTCTGAATTCTGGTAACAGGAGTGAGCATGCACTTTGTTGGCACAGCCATAGCTCTGCATTCTGGTAATATGAGTGAGCATGCTCTTTGCTGGCATAGCCATAGTTCTGAATTATGGTGACATGAGTGAGCATGCTGTTTGTTGGCACAGCCATAGTTCTGAATTCTGGAAACATGAGTGAGCATGCTCTTTGTTGCCACAGCCATAGTACTGAATTCTGGTAACATGAATGATCTTGTCATTGTTGGTACAGCCATAGTTCTTCATTCTGGGAGCATCATTGAGCATGCTATTTGTTGGCACAGCCATAATTCTGAATTTTGGTAACATGATTTAACATGCTCTTTGTTGGCACAGCCATATTTCTGAATTCTGGTAACATGAGTGAGTATGCTTTTTGTTGGCACAGCCATATTTCTGAATTCTGGTAAAAAGAGTGAGCATGCCTTTGCGGGCACAGCCAAAGTTATAAATTCTGGTAAAATGAGTGAGCACTCTCTTTGTTGGCACAGCCATAGCTCTGAATTCTGGTAACGTAAGTGAGCATGCTCTTTGTTGGCACAGCCATAGTTCTGAATTCTGGTAACATGAGTGAGCATGCTCTTTGTTGGCACAGCCATTGTTCTGAATTCTGGTAACATGAGTGAGCATGCTTTTAGCTGGCACAGCCATAGTTCTCCATTCTGGAAACATGAGTGAGCATGGTCTTTGTTGGCTCAGCCATTGTTCTCCATACTGGTAACATGAGTGAGCATGCTCTTTGTTGGCACAGCCATAGTTCTGAAATCTGTCAACATGAGTGGGCATGCTTTTGTTGACACAGCCATAGTTCTGCATTCTGGTAACATGAGTGAGCATGCTCTTTGTTGGCTCAGCCATAATTCTGCATTCTGGTAACGAGTGAGTATGCTCTATTTTGACACAGCCGTAGTTCTGCATTTTGGTAATATGACTGAGCGTGCTCTTTGTTGGCACAGCCATAGTTCTGCATTCTGGTAACATGAGTGAGTATGCTCTTTGTTGTTACAGCAATAGTTCTGCATTCTGGTAGCAAATGAGCATGCCCTTTGTTGGCAAAGTCACAGTGCTGCATTCTGGTAACATGAGTGAGCATGCCCTTTGTTGGCACAGCCATAGTTCTGCATTCTGGTAACATGAGTGACCATGCTCTTTGTTGGCACAGCCATAGTTCTGCATTCTGGTAAAATGAGTGAGCATGCTCTTTGTTGGCCCAGCCATACTTCTGCATTCTGGTAACATGAGTGAGCATGCTCTTTCTTAGCACAGCCATAGTTCTGAATTCTGGTAGCATGAGTGAGCATGCTCTTTGTTGGCACAGTCATAGTTCTGCAATCTGGTAATGAGTGAGTATGCTCTATTTTGACACAGCCATAGTTCTGCATTCCGGTAACATGAATGAACGTTCTTTATGTTGGCACAGCCATCGTTCTGCATTCTGGTAACATGAGTGAGCATGCTCTTGTTTTGCACAACCATAGTTCTGAATTCTGGTAACATGAGTGAGCATGCACCTTGTTGGCACAGCCATAGTTCTGCATTCTGGTAACATGAATGAGCATGCTCCGTATTTGCACAGCCATAGTTCTGCATTCTGGTAACATGAGTGAGCATGCTCTTTGTTAGCACAGACATAGTTCTGCATTCTACTAACATGAGAGAGCATGCTTTTTGTTTGCCCAGCCATATTTCTGCTTTCTTGTAACATGAGTGAACATGCTCTTTGTTGGCACAGCCATAGTTCAGTATTTTGGTAACATGAGTGAGCATGTTCTTTGTTGGCACAGCCAATGTTCTGCATTCTGGTAACAGGAGTAAACATGCTCTTTTTTTTCACAGCTATAATTTTGAATTCTGGTAACTTGAGTGAGCATGCTCTTTGTTGGCACAGCCATAGTTCTGAATCTGGTAACATGAGTGAGCGTACTCTTTTGTCGCACAGCCATAGTTCTGAATTTTGGTAACATGTGTCAGCATGCTCTTTGTTTGCACAGCCATAGTTCTGAATTCTGGTAATATGAGTGAGCATTCTCTTTGTTGGCACAGCCATAGTTCTGCAATCTGGTAACGAGTGAGCATGCTCTATTTTGACACAGCCATAGTTCTGCATTCCGGTAACATGAATGAACGTTGTTTATGTTGGCACAGCCATAGTTCTGCATTCTGGTAACATGAGTGAGCATGCTCTTGTTTTGCACAACCATAGTTCTGAATTCTGGTAACATGAGTGAGCATGCACCTTGTTGGCACAGCCATAGTTCTGCATTCTGGTAACATGAATGAGCATGCTCCTTATTTGCACAGCCATAGTTCTGCATTCTGGTAACATGAGTGAGCATGCTATTTGTTAGCACAGACATAGTTCTGCATTCTACTAACATGAGAGAGCATGCTTTTTGTTTGCCCAGCCATATTTCTGCTTTCTTGTAACATGAGTGAACATGCTCTTTGTTGGCACAGCCATAGTTCAGTATTTTGGTAACATGAGTAAGCATGTTCTTTGTTGGCACAGCCAATGTTCTGCATTCTGGTAACAGGAGTAAACATGCTCTTTTTTTTCACAGCTATAATTTTGAATTCTGGTAACTTGAGTGAGCATGCTCTTTGTTGGCACAGCCATAGTTCTGAATCTGGTAACATGAGTGAGCGTACTCTTTTTTGGCACAGCCATAGTTCTGAATTTTGGTAACATGTGTGAGCATGCTCTTTGTTTGCACAGCCATAGTTCTGAATTCTGGTAAGGTGAGTGATCATGCTCTTTGTTGGCTCAGCCATAGTTCTGAATTCTGGTAACATGAGTGAGCATGCTCTTTGTTGGCACAGCCATAGTTCTGAATTCTGGTAACATGTGAGAGCATGCTCTTTGTCGGCACAGCCATAGTTATGCATTCTGGTAACATGAGTGAGCATGCTCTTTGTCGCCACAGCCATAGTTCTGCATTATGGTAACATGAGTGAGCATGCTCTTTGTTGGCACAGCTATAGTTCTGCATTCTGGTAACATGAGTGACCATGCTCTTTGTTGGCACAGCCATAGTTCTGCATTCTGGTAAAATGAGTGAGCATGCTCTTTGTTGGCCCAGCCATACTTCTGCATTCTGGTAACATGAGTGAGCATGCTCTTTCTTAGCACAGCCATAGTTCTGAATTCTGGTAGCATGAGTGAGCATGCTCTTTGTTGGCACAGCCATAGTTCTGCAATCTGGCAATGAGTGAGCATGCTCTATTTTGACACAGCCATAGTTCTGCATTCCGGTAACATGAATGAACGTTCTTTATGTTGGCACAGCCATCGTTCTGCATTCTGGTAACATGAGTGAGCATGCACCTTGTTGGCACAGCCATAGTTCTGCATTCTGGTAACATGAGTGAGCATGCACCTTGTTGGCACAGCCATAGTTCTGCATTCTGGTAACATGAATGAGCATGCTCCGTATTTGCACAGCCATAGTTCTGCATTCTGGTAACATGAGTGAGCATGCTCTTTGTTAGCACAGACATAGTTCTGCATTCTACTAACATGAGAGAGCATGCTTTTTGTTTGCCCAGCCATATTTCTGCTTTCTTGTAACATGAGTGAACATGCTCTTTGTTGGCACAGCCATAGTTCAGTATTTTGGTAACATGAGTGAGCATGTTCTTTGTTGGCACAGCCAATGTTCTGCATTCTGGTAACAGGAGTAAACATGCTCTTTTTTTTCACAGCTATAATTTTGAATTCTGGTAACTTGAGTGAGCATGCTCTTTGTTGGCACAGCCATAGTTCTGAATCTGGTAACATGAGTGAGCGTACTCTTTTTTGGCACAGCCATAGTTCTGAATTTTGGTAACATGTGTCAGCATGCTCTTTGTTTGCACAGCCATAGTTCTGAATTCTGGTAATATGAGTGAGCATTCTCTTTGTTGGCACAGCCATAGTTCTGCAATCTGGTAACGAGTGAGCATGCTCTATTTTGACACAGCCATAGTTCTGCATTCCGGTAACATGAATGAACGTTGTTTATGTTGGCACAGCCATAGTTCTGCATTCTGGTAACATGAGTGAGCATGCTCTTGTTTTGCACAACCATAGTTCTGAATTCTGGTAACATGAGTGAGCATGCACCTTGTTGGCACAGCCATAGTTCTGCATTCTGGTAACATGAATGAGCATGCTCCTTATTTGCACAGCCATAGTTCTGCATTCTGGTAACATGAGTGAGCATGCTATTTGTTAGCACAGACATAGTTCTCCATTCTACTAACATGAGAGAGCATGCTTTTTGTTTGCCCAGCCATATTTCTGCTTTCTTGTAACATGAGTGAACATGCTCTTTGTTGGCACAGCCATAGTTCAGTATTTTGGTAACATGAGTAAGCATGTTCTTTGTTGGCACAGCCAATGTTCTGCATTCTGGTAACAGGAGTAAACATGCTCTTTTTTTTCACAGCTATAATTTTGAATTCTGGTAACTTGAGTGAGCATGCTCTTTGTTGGCACAGCCATAGTTCTGAATCTGGTAACATGAGTGAGCGTACTCTTTTTTGGCACAGCCATAGTTCTGAATTTTGGTAACATGTGTCAGCATGCTCTTTGTTTGCACAGCCATAGTTCTGAATTCTGGTAAGGTGACTGATCATGCTCTTTGTTGGCTCAGCCATAGTTCTGAATTCTGGTAACATGAGTGAGCATGCTCTTTGTTGGCACAGCCATAGTTCTGAATTCTGGTAACATGTGAGAGCATGCTCTTTGTCGGCACAGCCATAGTTATGCATTCTGGTAACATGAGTGAGCATGCTCTTTGTCGCCACAGCCATAGTTCTGCATTATGGTAACATGAGTGAGCATGCTCTTTGTTGGCACAGCTATAGTTCTGCATTCTGGTAACATGAGTGAGCATGCTCTTTGTCAGCACAACCGTAGTTCTGCATTCTGGTAACATGTGTGAGCATGCTCTTTGTTGGCACAGCCATAGTTCTGGTAACATGAGTGAGCATGCTCTTTGTTGGCATAGCCATAGTTCTGAAATCTGGCAACATGAGTGAGTATGCTCTTTGTTTGCACAGCCATAGTTCTGAATTATGGTAACGTGAGTGATCATGCTCTTTGTTGGCTCAACCATAGTTCTGAATTTTGGTAACATGAGTGAGCACGCTCTTTGTTGGCACAGCCATAGTTCTGAATTCTGGTAACATGTGAGAGCATGCTCTTTCTTGGCACAGCCATAGTTCTGCATTCTGGTAACATGAGTGAGCATGCTCTTTGTCGGCGCAGCCATAGTTCTGCATTCTGGTAACATGTGTGAGCATGCTCTTTGTTGGCACAGCCATAGTTCTGAATTCTGGTAACATGAGTGAGTATGCTCTTTTTTGGCACAGCCATAGTTCTGAGTTCTGGTAACATGATTGAGCATGCTTTTTATTGGCAAAGCCATAGTTCTGCATTCTGGTAACATGAGTGAGCATGCACTTTGTTGGCACAGCCATAGTTCTACATTCTGATAACATGAGTGAGCATGCTTTTAGTTGGCACAGCCATAGTTCTCCATTCTGGAAACATGAGTGAGCATGGTCTTTGTTGGCTCAGCCGTTGTTCTCCATACTGGTAACATGAGTGAGCATGCTCTTTGTTGGCACAGCCATAGTTCTGAAATCTGTCAACATGAGTGGGCATGCTTTTTGTTGACACAGCCATAGTTCTGCATTCCAGTAACATGAGTGAGCATGCTCTTTGTTGGCACAGCCATAATTCTGCATTCTGGTAACATGAGGGAGCATGCTCTTTGTCGGCGTAGCCATAATTCTGCATTCTTGTAACTTGAGTGAGCATGCTCTTTGTTGGCCCTGCCATCATTTTGCATTCTGGTAACATGAGTGAGCATGCTCTTCGTTGGCTCACCCATAGTTCTGCATTCTGGTAACATGTGTGAGCATGCTCTTTGTTGGCACAGCCATAGTTCTGAGTTCTGGTAACATGAGTGAGCATGCTCTTTTTTGGCACAGCCATAGTTCTTCATTCTGGTAACATGAGTGAGAATGCTCTCTGTTGGCACAGCCATAGTTCTGAATTCTGGTAACATGAGTGTTTGTGCTCTATGTGGGCACATCCATAGTTCTGCATTCTGGTAACATGAGTGAGCATGCTGTTTGTTGGCACAGCCATTGTACTTAATTCTGGTAACATGAGTGAGCATGCTCTCTTTTTGCCCAGCCATAGTTCTGAATTCTGGTAACATGAGTGAGCATGCACCTTGTTGGCACAGCCATAGTTCTGCATTTTGGTAACATGAATGAGCATGCTCCTTATTTGCACAGCCATAGTTCTGCATTCTGGTAACATGAGTGAGCATGCTTTTTGTTAGCACAGACATAGTTCTGCATTCAACTAACATGAGAGAGCATGCCTTTTTGTTTGCCCAGCCATAGTTCTGCTTTCTTGTAACATGAGTGAACATGCTCTTTGTTGGCACAGCCATAGTTCTGTATTTTGGTAACATGAGTGAGCATGCTCTTTGTTGGCACAGCCAATGTTCTGCATTTTGGTAACAGGAGTGAACATGCTCTTTTTTTCACAGCTATAATTTTGAATTCTGGTAACTTGAGTGAGCATGCTTTTTGTTATCACAGACATAGTTCTGCATTCTACTAACATGAGAGAGCATGCCTTTTGTTTGCCCAGCCATAGTTCTGCTTTCTTGTAACATGAGTGAACATGCTCTTTGTTGGCAAAGCCATAGTTCTGCATTGTGGTAACATGAGTGAGCATGCTCCTTGTTGGCACAGCCATAGTTCTGAATCTGGTTACATGAGTGAGCGTACTCTTTTTTGGCACAGCCATAGTACTGAATTTTGATAACATGTGTGAGCATGCTCTTTGTTTGCACAGCCATAGTTCTGAATTCTGGTAATGTGAGTGATCATGCTCTTTGATGGCTCAGCCATAGTTCTGAATTCTGGTAACATGAGTGAGCATGCTCTTTGTTGGCACAGCCATAGTTCTGCATTCTGGTAGCATAAGTGAGCATGCTCTTTGCCAGCACAGCCATAGTTCTGCATTCTGGTAACATGAGTGAGCATGCTCTTTGTCGGCACAGCCATAGTTCTGCATTCTGGTAACATGAGTGAGCGTACTCTTTTTTGGCACAGCCATAGTTCTGAATTTTGCTAACATGTGTGAGCATGCACTTTGTTTGCACAGCCATAGTTCTGAATTCTGGTAACATGAGTGATCATACTCTTTGTTAGCTCAGCCATAGTTCTGAATTCTGGTAACACGTGTGAGCATGTTCTTTGTTGACACAGCCATAGTTCTGAATTCTCATAACATGAGTGAGCATGCTCTTTGTTGGCACAACCATAGTTCTGAATTCTGGTAACATGTGAGAGCATGCTCTTTGTTGGCACAGCCATAGTTCTGCATTCTGGTAACATGAGTGAGCATGCTCTTTGTTGGCTCACCCATAGTTTTGCATTCTGGTAACATGTGTGAGCATGCTCTTTGTTGGCACAGCCATAGTTCTGAATTTTGGTAACATGAGTGAGCATGCTCTTTTTTGGCCCAGCCATAGCTCTGAGTTCTGGTAACGTGTGAGCATGCTTTTTTGTTGGCAGAGCCATAGTTCTGCATTCTGGTAACATGAGTGAGCATGCTCTTTGTTGGCCCAGCCATAGTTCTAAATTCTGTTAACATGAGTGAGCATGCTTTTTTTTGGCACAGCCATAGTTCTCGATTCCGGAAACATGAGTGAGCATGGTCTTTGTTAGCTTAGCCATTGTTCTCCATACTGGTAACATGTGTGAGCATGCTCTTTGTTGGCACAGCCATAGTTCTGAAATCTGTCAACATGAGTGAGCATGCTTTTTGTTGGCACAGCCATAGTTCTGCATTCTGGTAACAAGTGAGCATGCTCTTTCTTGGCACAGCCATAGTTCTTCATTCTGGTAACATGAGTGAGCATGATCTTTGTTGGCAGAGCCATAGTTCTGCATTTTGGTAACATGAATGAACATGCTCTTTTTTGGCACAGCCATTGTTCTGCATTCTGGTAACATGAGTGAACGTACTCTTTTTTGGCACAGCCATTGTTCTGCATTCTGGTAACATGAGAGAGCATGCTCTTTTTTGGCACAGCCAATGTTCTGCATTCTGGTAACAGGAGTGAACATGCTCTTTTTTTTCACAGCTATAATTTTGAATTCGGGTAACGTAAGTGAGCATGCTCTTTGTTGGCACAGCCATAGTTCTGAATCTGGTAACATGAGTGAGCGTACTCTTTTTTGGCACAGCCATAGTTCTGAATTTTGGTAACATGTGTGAGCATGCTCTTCGTTTGCACAGCCATAGTTCTGAATTCTGGTAACGTGAGTGATCATGCTCTTTGTTGGCTCAGCCCTAGTTCTGAATTCTGGTAACATGAGTGAGCATGCTCTTTGTTGGCACAGCCATAGTTCTGAATTGTGGTAACATGAGTGAGCATGCTCTGTTTTGACACAGCCATAGTTCTGCATTCCGGTAACATGAATGAGCATTTTTTATGTTGGCACAGCCATAGCTCTGCATTCTGGTAACATGAGTAAGCATGCTCTTTGTTGGCACAGCCATAGTTCTGCATTCTGGTAATGAATGAGCATGCTCTTTGTTGGCACAGTCATAGTTCTGCATTCTGGTAACATGAGTGAGCATGCTCTTTGTTGACACAACCATAGTTCTGCATTCTGGTAACATGAGTGAGCATCCTCTTTGTTGGCACAGCCATAGCTCTGCATTCTGGTAACATGAGCGAGCATGCTCTTTGTTGGCACAGCTATAGATCTGAATTCGGGTAACATGAGTGAGCATGCTCTTTGTTGGCACAGCTATAGTTCTGAATTCTGGTAACAGGAGTGAGCATGCACTTTGTTGGCACAGCCATAGCTCTGCATTCTGGTAATATGCGTGAGCATGCTCTTTGTTGGCATAGCCATAGTTCTGAATTATGGTGACATGAGTGAGCATGCTGTTTGTTGGCACAGCCATAGTTCTGAATTCTGGTAACATGAGTGAGCATGCTCTTTGTTGCCACAGCCATAGTACTGAATTCTGGTAACATGAATGATCTTGTCATTGTTGGTACAGCCATAGTTCTTCATTCTGGGAACATCAGTGAGCATGCTATTTGTTGGCACAGCCATAATTCTGAATTTTGGTAACATGATTTAGCATGCTCTTTGTTGGCACAGCCATATTTCTGAATTCTGGTAACATGAGTGAGTATGCTTTTTGTTGGCACAGCCATATTTCTGAATTCTGGTAACAAGAGTGAGCATGCCTTTGCGGGCACAGCCAAAGTTATAAATTCTGGTAAAATGAGTGAGCACTCTCTTTGTTGGCACAGCCATAGCTCTGAATTCTGGTAACGTAAGTGAGCATGCTCTTTGTTGGCACAGCCATAGTTCTGAATTCTGGTAACATGAGTGAGCATGCTCTTTGTTGGCACAGCCATAGTTCTGAATTCTGGTAACATGAGTGAGCATGCTTTTAGCTGGCACAGCCATAGTTCTCCATTCTGGAAACATGAGTGAGCATGGTCTTTGTTGGCTCAGCCATTGTTCTCCATACTGGTAACATGAGTGAGCATGCTCTTTGTTGGCACAGCCATAGTTCTGAAATCTGTCAACATGAGTGGGCATGCTTTTTGTTGACACAGCCATAGTTCTGCATTCTGGTAACATGAGTGAGCATGCTCTTTGTTGGCTCAGCCATAATTCTGCATTCTGGTAACGAGTGAGTATGCTCTATTTTGACACAGCCGTAGTTCTGCATTTTGGTAACATGACTGAGCGTGCTCTTTGTTGGCACAGCCATAGTTCTGCATTCTGGTAACATGAGTGAGTATGCTCTTTGTTGTTACAGCAATAGTTCTGCATTCTGGTAACAAATGAGCATGCCCTTTGTTGGCAAAGTCACAGTGCTGCATTCTGGTAACATGAGTGAGCATGCCCTTTGTTGGCACAGCCATAGTTCTGCATTCTGGTAACATGAGTGACCATGCTCTTTGTTGGCACAGCCATAGTTCTGCATTCTGGTAAAATGAGTGAGCATGCTCTTTGTTGGCCCAGCCATACTTCTGCATTCTGGTAACATGAGTGAGCATGCTCTTTCTTAGCACAGCCATAGTTCTGAATTCTGGTAACATGAGTGCGCATGCTCTTTGTTGGCACAGCCATAGTTCTGCAATCTGGTAACGAGTGAGCATGCTCTATTTTGACACAGCCATAGTTCTGCATTCCGGTAACATGAATGAACGTTCTTTATGTTGGCACAGCCATAGTTCTGCATTCTGGTAACATGAGTGAGCATGCCCTTGTTTTGCACAACCATAGTTCTGAATTCTGGTAACATGAGTGAGCATGCACCTTGTTGGCACAGCCATAGTTCTGCATTCTGGTAACATGAATGAGCATGCTCCTTATTTGCACAGCCATAGTTCTGCATTCTGGTAACATGAGTGAGCATGCTCTTTGTTAGCACAGACATAGTTCTGCATTCTACTAACATGAGAGAGCATGCTTTTTGTTTGCCCAGCCATATTTCTGCTTTCTTGTAACATGAGTGAACATGCTCTTTGTTGGCACAGCCATAGTTCAGTATTTTGGTAACATGAGTGAGCATGTTCTTTGTTGGCACAGCCAATGTTCTGCATTCTGGTAACAGGAGTAAACATGCTCTTTTTTTCACAGCTATAATTTTGAATTCTGGTAACTTGAGTGAGCATGCTCTTTGTTGGCACAGCCATAGTTCTGAATCTGGTAACATGAGTGAGCGTACTCTTTTTTGGCACAGCCATAGTTCTGAATTTTGGTAACATGTGTCAGCATGCTCTTTGTTTGCACAGCCATAGTTCTGAATTCTGGTAACATGAGTGAGCATTCTCTTTGTTGGCACAGCCATAGTTCTGCAATCTGGTAACGAGTGAGCATGCTCTATTTTGACACAGCCATAGTTCTGCATTCCGGTAACATGAATGAACATTTTTTATGTTGGCACAGCCATAGTTCTGCATTCTGGTAACATGAGTGAGCATGATCTTGTTTTGCACAACCATAGTTCTGAATTCTGGTAACATGAGTGAGCATGCACCTTGTTGGCACAGCCATAGTTCTGTATTCTGGTAAGAAGAATGAGCATGCTCCTTATTTGCACAGCCATAGTTCTGCATTCTGGTAACATGAGTGAGCATGCTCTTTGTTAGCACAGACATAGTTCTGCATTCTACTAACATGAGAGAGCATGCTTTTTGTTTGCCCAGCCATATTTCTGCTTTCTTGTAACATGAGTGAACATGCTCTTTGTTGGCACAGCCATAGTTCAGTATTTTGGTAACATGAGTGAGCATGTTCTTTGTTGGCACAGCCAATGTTCTGCATTCTGGTAACAGGAGTAAACATGCTCTTTTTTTTCACAGCTATAATTTTGAATTCTGGTAACTTGAGTGAGCATGCTCTTTGTTGGCACAGCCATAGTTCTGAATCTGGTAACATGAGTGAGCGTACTCTTTTTTGGCACAGCCATAGTTCTGAATTTTGGTAACATGTGTGAGCATGCTCTTTGTTTGCACAGCCATAGTTCTGAATTCTGGTAACATGAGTGAGCATTCTCTTTGTTGGCACAGCCATAGTTCTGCAATCTGGTAACGAGTGAGCATGCTCTATTTTGACACAGCCACAGTTCTGCATTCCGGTAACATGAATGAACGTTTTTTATGTTGGCACAGCCATAGTTCTGCATTCTGGTGACATGAGTGAGCATGCTCTTGTTTTGCACAACCATAGTTCTGAATTCTGGTAACATGAGTGAGCATGCACCTTGTTGGCACAGCCATAGTTCTGCATTCTGGTAACATGAATGAGCATGCTCCTTATTTGCACAGCCATAGTTCTGCATTCTGGTAACATGAGTGAGCATGCTCTTTGTTAGCACAGACATAGTTCTGCATTCTACTAACATGAGAGAGCATGCTTTTTGTTTGCCCAGCCATATTTCTGCTTTCTTGTAACATGAGTGAACATGCTCTTTGTTGGCACAGCCATAGTTCAGTATTTTGGTAACATGAGTAAGCATGTTCTTTGTTGGCACAGCCAATGTTCTGCATTCTGGTAACAGGAGTAAACATGCTCTTTTTTCACAGCTATAATTTTGAATTCTGGTAACTTGAGTGAGCATGCTCTTTGTTGGCACAGCCATAGTTCTGAATCTGGTAACATGAGTGAGCGTACTCTTTTTGGCACAGCCATAGTTCTGAATTTTGGTAACATGTGTGAGCATGCTCTTTGTTTGCACAGCCATAGTTCTGAATTCTGGTAAGGTGAGTGATCATGCTCTTTGTTGGCTCAGCCATAGTTCTGAATTCTGGTAACATGAGTGAGCATGCTCTTTGTTGGCACAGCCATAGTTCTGAATTCTGGTAACATGTGAGAGCATGCTCTTTGTCGGCACAGCCATAGTTATGCATTCTGGTAACATGAGTGAGCATGCTCTTTGTCGCCACAGCCATAGTTCTGCATTATGGTAACATGAGTGAGCATGCTCTTTGTTGGCACAGCTATAGTTCTGCATTCTGGTAACATGAGTGAGCATGCTCTTTGTCAGCACAACCGTAGTTCTGCATTCTGGTAACATGTGTGAGCATGCTCTTTGTTGGCACAGCCATAGTTCTGGTAACATGAGTGAGCATGCTCTTTGTTGGCACAGCCATAGTTCTGCATTCTGGTAACATGAGTGAGCATGCTCTTTGTCGGCGCAGCCATAGTTCTGCATTCTGGTAACATGTGTGAGCATGCTCTTTGTTGGCACAGCCATAGTTCTGAATTCTGGTAACATGAGTGAGTATGCTCTTTTTTGGCACAGCCATAGTTCTGAGTTCCGGTAACATGATTGAGCATGCTTTTTATTGGCAAAGCCATAGTTCTGCATTCTGGTAACATGAGTGAGCATGCTCTTTGTTGGCACAGCCATAGTTCTACATTATGATAACATGAGTGAGCATGCTTTTAGTTGGCACAGCCATAGTTCTCCATTCTGGAAACATGAGTGAGCATGGTCTTTGTTGGCTCAGCCGTTGTTCTCCATACTGGTAACATGAGTGAGCATGCTCTTTGTTGGCACAGCCATAGTTCTGAAATCTGTCAACATGAGTGGGCATGCTTTTTGTTGACACAGCCATAGTTCTGCATTCCAGTAACATGAGTGAGCATGCTCTTTGTTGGCACAGCCATAATTCTGCATTCTGGTAACATGAGGGAGCATGCTCTTTGTCGGCGCAGCCATAATTCTGCATTCTTGTAACTTGAGTGAGCATGCTCTTTGTTGGCCCTGCCATCATTTTGCATTCTGGTAACATGAGTGAGCATGCTCTTCGTTGGCTCACCCATAGTTCTGCATTCTGGTAACATGTGTGAGCATGCTCTTTGTTGGCACAGCCATAGTTCTGAGTTCTGGTAACATGAGTGAGCATGCTCTTTTTTGGCACAGCCATAGTTCTTCATTCTGGTAACATGAGTGAGAATGCTCTCTGTTGGCACAGCCACAGTTCTGAATTCTGGTAACATGAGTGTTTGTGCTCTATGTGGGCACATCCATAGTTCTGCATTCTGGTAACATGAGTGAGCATGCTGTTTGTTGGCACAGCCATTGTACTTAATTCTGGTAACATGAGTGAGCATGCTCTCGTTTTGCACAGCCATAGTTCTGAATTCTGGTAACATGAGTGAGCATGCACCTTGTTGGCACAGCCATAGTTCTGCATTCTGGTAACATGAATGAGCATGCTCCTTATTTGCACAGCCATAGTTCTGCATTCTGGTAACATGAGTGAGCATGCTTTTTGTTAGCACAGACATAGTTCTGCATTCTACTAACATGAGAGAGCATGCCTTTTGTTTGCCCAGCCATAGTTCTGCTTTCTTGTAACATGAGTGAACATGCTCTTTGTTGGCACAGCCATAGTTCTGTATTTTGGTAACATGAGTGAGCTTGCTCTTTGTTGGCACAGCCAATGTTCTGCATTTTGGTAACAGGAGTGAACATGCTCTTTTTTTCACAGCTATAATTTTGAATTCTGGTAACTTGAGTGAGCATGCTTTTTGTTATCACAGACATAGTTCTGCATTTCTGCATTCTACTAACATGAGAGAGCATGCCTTTTGTTTGCCCAGCCATAGTTCTGCTTTCTTGTAACATGAGTGAACATGCTCTTTGTTGGCACAGCCATAGTTCTGCATTGTGGTAACATGAGTGAGCATGCTCTTTGTTGGCACAGCCATAGTTCTGAATCTGGTTACATGAGTGAGCGTACTCTTTTTTGGCACAGCCATAGTACTGAATTTTGATAACATGTATGAGCATGCTCTTTGTTTGCACAGCCATAGTTCTGAATTCTGGTAATGTGAGTGATCATGCTCTTTGATGGCTCAGCCATAGTTCTGAATTCTGGTAACATGAGTGAGCATGCTCTTTGTTGGCACAGCCATAGTTCTGCATTCTGGTAACATGAGTGAGCATGCTCTTTGCCAGCACAGCCAAAGTTCTGCATTCTGGTAACATGAGTGAGCATGCTCTTTGTCGGCACAACCATAGTTCTGCATTCTGGTAACATGAGTGAGCGTACTCTTTTTTGGCACAGCCATAGTTCTGAATTTTGCTAACATGTGTGAGCATGCACTTTGTTTGCACAGCCATAGTTCTGAATTCTGGTAACATGAGTGATCATACTCTTTGTTGGCTCAGCCATAGTTCTGCATTCTGGTAACACGTGTGAGCATGTTCTTTGTTGGCACAGCCATAGTTCTGAATTCTCGTAACATGAGTGAGCATGCTCTTTGTTGGCACAACCATAGTTCTGAATTCTGGTAACATGTGAGAGCATGCTCTTTGTTGGCACAGCCATAGTTCTGCATTCTGGTAACATGAGTGAGCATGCTCTTTGTTGGCTCACCCATAGTTTTGCATTCTGGTAACATGTGTGAGCATGCTCTTTGTTGGCACAGCCATAGTTCTGAATTCTGGTAACATGAGTGAGCATGCTCTTTTTTGGCCCAGCCATAGCTCTGAGTTCTGGTAACATGTGTGAGCATGCTTTTTTGTTGGCAGAGCCATAGTTCTGCATTCTGGTAACATGAGTGAGCATGCTCTTTGTTGGCCCAGCCATAGTTCTAAATTCTGTTAACATGAGTGAGCATGCTTTTTTTTGGTACAGCCATAGTTCTCGATTCCGGAAACATGAGTGAGCATGGTCTTTGTTAGCTTAGCCATTGTTCTCCATACTGGTAACATGTGTGAGCATGCTCTTTGTTGGCACAGCCATAGTTCTGAAATCTGTCAACATGAGTGAGCATGCTTTTTGTTGGCACAGCCATAGTTCTGCATTCTGGTAACAAGTGAGCATGCTCTTTCTTGGCACAGCCATAGTTCTTCATTCTGGTAACATGAGTGAGCATGATCTTTGTTGGCAGAGCCATAGTTCTGCATTTTGGTAACATGAATGAACATGCTCTTTTTTGGCACAGCCATTGTTCTGCATTCTGGTAACATGAGTGAACGTACTCTTTTTTGGCACAGCCATTGTTCTGCATTCTGGTAACATGAGAGAGCATGCTCTTTTTTGGCACAGCCAATGTTCTGCATTCTGGTAACAGGAGTGAACATGCTCTTTTTTTTTCACAGCTATAATTTTGAATTCTGGTAACGTGAGTGAGCATGCTCTTTGTTGGCACAGCCATAGTTCTGAATCTGGTAACATGAGTGAGCGTACTCTTTTTTGGCACAGCCATAGTTCTGAATTTTGGTAACATGTGTGAGCATGCTCTTTGTTTGTACAGCCATAGTTCTGAATTCTGGTAATGTGAGTGATCATGCTCTTTGTTGCTCAGCCATAGTTCTGAATTCTGGTAACATGAGTGAGCATGCTCTTTGTTGGCACAGCCATAGTTCTGAATTTTGGTAACATGAGTGAGCATGCTCTTTGTTGGCACAGCCATAGTTATGCATTCTGGTAACATGAGTGAGCATGCTCTTTGTCTGCACAGCCATAGTTCTGCATTTTGGTAACATGAGTGAGCATGCTCTTTGTTGGCACAGCCATAGTTCTGCATTCTGGTAACATGAGTGAGCATGCTCTTTGTCAGCACAGCTGTAGTTCTGCATTCTGGTGACATGTGTGAGCATGCTCTTTGTTGGCACAGTCATAGTTCTGAATTCTGGTAACATGAGTGAGCATGCCCTTTTTTGACACAGCCATAGTTCAGAGTTTTGGTAACATGATTGAGCATGCTTTTTGTTGGCAAAGCCATAGTTCTGCATTTTGGTAACATGAGTGAGCATGCTCTTTGTTGGTATAGCCATAGTTCTGAAATCTGGCAACATGAGTGAGCATGCTCTTTGTTTGCACAGCCATAGTTCTGAATTATGGTAACGTGAGTGATCATGCTCTTTGTTGGCTCAGCCATAGTTCTGAATTTTGGTAACATGAGTGAGCATGCTCTTTGTTGGCACAGCCATAGTTCTGAATTCTGGTAACATGTGAGAGCATGCTCTTTGTTGGCACAGCCATAGTTCTGCATTCTGGTAACATGTGCGAGCATGCTCTTTGTCGGCACAGCCATAGTTCTGCATTCTGGTAACATGTGTGAGCATGCTCTTTGTCGGCGCAGCCATAGTTCTCCATACTGGTAACATGAGTGAGCATGCTCTTTGTTGGCTCAGCTATAGTTCTGAAATCTGTCAACATGAGTGGGCGTGCTTTTTGTTGACACAGCCATAGTTCTGCATTCCGGTAACATGAGTGAGCATGCTCTTTGTTGGCACAACCATAGTTCTGAATTCTGGTAACATGAGTGAGCATGCTCTTTGTTGGCACAACCATAGTTCTGCATTCTGGTAATGAATTAGCATGCTCTTTATTGGCACAGCCATAGTTCTGCATTCTGGAAACCTGAGTGAGCATGCTCTTTGTTTGCACAGCCATAGTTCTGTATTCTGGTAAGATGAGTGAGCATGTTCTTTGTTGGCACAGCCATAGTTTTGCATTCTGGTAACATGAGTGAGGATGCTCTTATTTGGCCCAGCCATAGTTCTCCATTCTGGTAATGAGTGAGCATGATCTTTGTTGACACAGCAATAGTTCTGCATTCTGGTATTATAAGTGAGCATGCTCTTTGTTGGCACAGCCATAGTTCTGCATTCTGGTAACAAGTGAGCATGCTCTTTCTTGGCACAGCCATAGGTCTGCATTCTGGTAACATGAGTGATCTTGCTCTTTGTTGGCACAGCCATAGTTCTGCATTCTGGTAATATGAGTGAGCATACTCTTTGATGGCACAGCCATAGTTCTGTATTCTAATAATGAGTGAGCATGCTCTTTGTGGGCACAGCCATAGTTCTGCATTCTGGTAACATGAGTGAACATGCTCTTTTTTGGCACAGCCATAGTTCTGCATTCTGGTATCATGAGTGAGAATGCTCTCTGTTGGCACAGCCATATTTCTTAATTCTGGTAATATGAGTGAGCGTGCTCTATGTGGGCACAGCCATAGTTCTGCATTATGGTAACATGAGTGAACATGCTGTGCATTGGCACAGCCGTTATACTTAATTCTGGTAACATGAGTGAGCATGCTCTTGTTTGGCACAGCCATAGTTCTGAATTCTGGTAACGAGTGAGCATGCTCCTTGTTGACACAGCCATAGTTCTGCATTATGGTAACATGAGTGAGTGTGCTCCTTATTTGCACAGCTATAGTTCTGCATTCTGATAACTTTAGTGAGCATGCTCTTTCTTAGCAAAGCCTTAGTTATGCATTCTGGTAACATGAATGGGCATGCTCTTTGTTGGCACAACCATAGTTCTGCATTCTGGTAACCTGAGTGAGCATGCTCTTTGTTGCATTCTTGAAGGGAATGTAGATCAGAATGCAGCATAGGATGACACACTCAAAATATGTTAAAATAATCATAAACAGTGGGTGTAGCTGACTATGAAATAAGTAAGAGATGGTGTGCCCACTTGAGGTGAAAAGGACCAGATTGATTTTAGGCCTGTCTTCCAGGTACTATATTTATATGACACATTACCTACTGACCAGCATAGCTTTCAGCTGTTTGGGTACATATGGGTAGCACCTCCTGTTCTGTGGACTTGAAATATCCAGCATAGCTGCAGAATTTTTTCATGCATGAGATACTGTACATCTGGCAGTTTATCAGACAGTGTTAATGCTAAGAGCTTCTAATGACTTTCAGCATGTAGATCTGGGATTGATTCCCTCAGTCTCACTTTGTGGACTGTAAGCAAGTCAGGTCATCTCAAAAGAGGCAATCGAGGGCATTGGAATTTCCTGTAAGCAAACAAATACAAATTTCATATGGACAAATACAAAATTACATAAGGACCAAAATAACATTAAATTTATAAAATAAGTCTCACAATCTGGTATTTGGTACAGAGGGCTAAGGCTGTCTGTTACATTTGCTGTGGTACAGGGTTTGATTCTCTCAACCCTTGTTTATCTACTAAGTCACTTGACTAGATAGGGTTTTGGAAATTTGGAATAGGCTGCTCAAAGGTCACCTAAAATCCAAGTCTAATAACAACCTATGAGCCAAGTACAATTAATGATTGTTTTCCTAATAAAATAAAAATAAATAAATAAAACCAATTCATTGTTTCAGTTTGCAGTTTTAATTTTATTCCACTGTAGGATGAAATTCACTCCCTTCATTTTCTGCTACCTTGTCCAAATGTCTTCACAAGTATGTATACCCTCTACATTTACTGCAACTTAAAAAAATCATGAAATTAACCTGTTAATTGATTGACTAATGTATATTTTTAAATGTTGAAGCAATTTCCGTATTTATTTAATCAAGTAATTGGTTTAATTTTTATGAATATTTGTTAATATAGTTGCTTGCTTGCTTGTTTGTTTGTCTGTCTTTGTTAACTGGGTAGGTGGGCTAATCCTGGAACATTTTTCAACCATGATCTAAGCTCTCAGCACATGTTAAAGTGCAATCTAGAATTGCTAAGGCAATATTTTAAATATTAGAACATGCAGCTTCCATATAATGCAATCACATATACAGATTATTTACGTTGCTAATTCTCACTGCTATCCAGAAGTAAATTGGAAATATTTGGAAATTATACATGTATAAAAAGTTTTAAAAATGCCAAACATCATCTATTGAGCATGTATTAAGAATCGCTTCTACAGTAAATAAATAAATAAAGTATTACAAGACAGGAAGAAAAATGAATAAGAAGAGGTATAACTGAAGTATTAACAGGTATAACTGAAGTATTAAGAGGGATAACTGAACTATTAAGCTGAGAACAAAAATATATAACTCAGCATATATGAACGGAGGAAGGGCTTAAGTGAACAAATGCTCCTGACTTCAGTTAATGCTCTGAGCCTTAAGAGTTCCAGAATAGGTTGTGAATGGAGGAAGGGTATAAGTGAACAAACGCTCCTGACGTCAGTTAATGTTGTGAGCCTTAAGAGTTATAGAGTAGGTTGATGGGTTGGTTAGCCATGTGCTACTTATTCAACTTTCAAAAAAGATATCCAGGACAAGCTTCAAAGTATGTCAAATTTACATTTTCATGTAAGGGGTTTGGATTAAAATATCAAGCTGCAAAATCAGTATAGCATCCATGCTTTACAAATTCCTTCTCTCCTTTTGCCTTTTTTTTCTCTTTTTGATGTGGTATGGAGCAATTTATTTCCCTGCATTATTTGTTAACTTGTGCTCATTCAAGGGATTTACTATGCAAGGTCAGGTCCTATGGTCTTGACAAATATATAGGGCTGGACTCCATAAAGCTTGCAGAAGCTATTTGTGGACAGCACAGCATGTCAAAGGAAGACTTCAGAGCACCTGCTGCAGATGCAGTTTCAGAAGACATGCTGAAGGCAGTCCAAGTACTTAGCAATTCAGTTTAGGATAAGTACAGATTCCAAGCATGGCCATCTGATTCCAAAATACATTGTGCACACACAACGCAACTTAAATGCTCAAACTGCCATGCCGACTCTGTTTCTGTAATCCTCATCATATGTTTTATGGATCTCAAGGAATAAAAGCTAATACAACCGAGTTCACCAAATCCCATAGCAAAAGAACAAAAAAGTACATAAAAATGCAACCTGCTGTTAATAAACCACAACAGGCTGCAGTGATACACCCCATAAATGAGTTTGTAACTGTGCACCCTAGAAGGCATCCGGCTAGAGTCATAGCAAGGCTGCAGCTAAATCTGTTGTCACACCAGCAAATAATTGACAGATACTGGCTAGACAGGCAATGTGTGCAAGCTGTCAGCAACATGTGTGCCCTATACATATCTGTGCAGACCCTACAAGGAAGCCCCATCCCTCCTGAATCCAAATTGTTTCTTAGCCTGGGAGTACCCGCATCTTGGATATTCCAGAGACACATGGGGGAAGCTGTGGGAGTGTCACAGACAGCTGCCAGTCATATTCTGCAAAATTTCTGGCAGCGATGTGCAGCAAGGTAGATGACTACATACACTTTCCATTCACCCCTATGGAGCAGAGAACTGTAATGCACCAGCTCCATCCCATTGTAAAGTACTCACATGTACTTGGTGCAGTAGATTGCACACGCATAACTATCAAGATGCCAGTACATCCTGAAGCAGACCGATACATAAACAAAAAGGGCTGGCCATCTATCAACTGCCAGGTTGTGTGTGCAGCCGATGGCAGCATAACAAACTTCATAGCAACACACCCTGGAAGTGTCCATGATGCTGCCATATGGAGGGAAAGAGGACTGAGGGCTGCATCCCAGCAAGGTGAAATACCTGAGGGACTGCATCCCAGCAAGATGAAATACCTGAGGGACTGCATGCCAGCAAGGTGAAATACCTGAGGGATTGCATTCTAGCAAGGTGAAATACCTGAGAGATGACATCCCAGCAAGGTGAAATTCCCGAGGGACTGCATCCCAGCAAGATGAAATACCTGAGGGACTGCATCCCAGCAAGGTGAAATACCTGAGGGACTACATCCAGCGAGGTGAAATACCTGAGGGACTGTATCCCAGCAAGGTGAAATACCTGAGTGACTGCATCCCAGCAAGATGAAATACCTGAGGGACTGCATCCCAGCAAGGTGAAATACCTGAGAGACTACATCCAGCGAGGTGAAATACCTGAGGGACTGCATCCCAGCAAGGTGAAATACCTGAGGGACTGCATCCCAGCAAGGTGAAATACCTGAGGGATTGCATTCCAGCAAGGTGAAATACCTAAGGTACTGCATCCCAGCAAGGTGAAATACCTGGGGGACTGCATTACAACAAGGTGAAATACTTGAGAGACTGCATCCCAGCAAGGTGAAATACCTGAGGGACTGCTACTGGGTAAGTACAGGGACAAAGCTAGGATGTAAGCTAAGGACATCCCTAACAACAATATCAATTCTGAACAAATGCGCTTTTATTCCCCGCAACAGGTTATCCACTGCTCAAGCCATGGCTAATGACACCATACCGTGAACCATCCAACCCTACACAGGACGCTTACAATTGAGCACATTCAATAACCAGAAACACCACAGAGCATGTGTCTTGTGTACAGAAAGCTAGGATAAGATATCTGGGCACATCTGGGAGGTGCACTGCAGTACACATCTGAGTAGATGGCACAACATGCTGCACAACACGCTAACTAGAGCACAGGGGACATATTATATTTTCGAAAGACGAATTAACTGAACACATCTTTATTGACACATAAATATCGACACTCCAAAATTGCTGAATGGCCACTTCAGTGAATTTTTTTCCCAGGGGAAAAAAATCGCTTGGCCGTCATTGGAGATTTGCCCTTTTTCCCACTGTAGTGTGATCTCTGAGTTGGTATATTTAGTTAGGGGGGTGTGGGGAGAACAGCCCCCCACTATGTAGGGTTTGAAAGCTTGTTTTTTGTGTCTTCGGCCAAACAATTTTTCCCCTGGGAAAAAATTCACTGAAGTGGCCATTCAACAATTTTAGAGGTCGATATTTATGTGTCAGTAAAGATGTGTTAGGTTAATTCATCTTTTGACAACATAATATAGACCTGAACACAGGGTGGCCTTCCAGCTGCAGGTTTGCATGAACTACTCCATGAATCCTGGATGTCTGAAGAATACATCCCATAGGTATCAGAAGAGAAACAGGTGGATGTAGGGGACAGAAGACATGGGTGTAGGCAATGTAGGGTGTGACCACAAGTGCAGGCCCAGGCTACAGAGCAGCATCTGACCTATAACTTTGAGTCATGACAAGCCACATGTACATGAATACACAGACTGAACACTGATGTTCAGGTGTTATCCCACCACAGCAGCTCAGATTTTATCTAATGGCAGATTCCCACTTGATGTTCACCCTGAGCATCACACATAACAGCATAATCATGATATATTACAATATGAACATATGCAAATGTGTCACAACAGGGATCATCATCTCAGGGCACAACGGACACAGGTGTGTATGCACACTCAGATTGTATCACTGTATGAAAATCAATAAGGGACACACATCAGTGCTGCACATTTTATCTCTACAATATAATAACATGAAATACAGAGAAACAACACTGGACATAATACAGAACTTTTAGTAGCCACAGAAAAATATATCACAGTAAAGTTGTAATTCAATAATATGACCCAGCTATTTTTATGACCCTGTTGGACACACTCTAACACAGTCTAGGGTGACCTTGCTAATGTCTCACACCAAGGACCACTCCACCCTGATCCTGTGCAGAAACACATTACCTTGATTGCTCCACAGAGGAAATTGATGGGTAGACAACATGATGTTGAGGTGTAGGATCATGACTATGAGTTGAAGGCCTTTTTGTGACTGGCAGGACCACAGCAGATGGGCAGCAGTGGAACTGTGTGCACATTGGACCATAGACAGTGATGCTCAGTGGCCAATGGTGGTTCTGTGGACAGGTGGCCTGCCTCTCTCATGTCACATGAGCATAGTCAAAGCACATAGAACCATGCTGGTACTATGATACTGCTGCAGCACCAGCACAGTCAGGGCACATAGATCCATGCTGGTACTATGGTACTGCTGCAGCACCAGCACAGTCAGGGCACATAGAACCATGCTGGCACTATGGTACTACTGCAGCACCAACACAGTCAGGGCACATAGAACCATGCTGGTACTATGGTGCTGCTGCAGCACCAGCACAGTCAGGACACATAGAACCATGCTGGTACTATGATACTGTTGCAGCACCTGCACAGTCAGAGCACATAGAACCATACTGGTACTATGGTACTGCTGCAGCACCTGCACAGTCAGGGCACATAGAACCATGCTGGTACTATGGTGCTGCTAGCACCAGCACAGTCAGGGCACATAGAACCATGCTGGTACTATGGTACTGCTGCAGCACCTGCACAGTCAGGGCACACAGAACCATGCTGGTACTATGGTAGAGCTGCAGCACCAGCACAGTCAAGGCACATAGAACCGTGCTGGTACTATGGTACTGCTGCAGCACCAGCACAGTCAGGACACATGGAACTGTGCTGGTACTATGGTACTGCTGCAGCATCAGCACAGTCAGGGCAAATAGAACCATGCTGGTATTATGGTACTGCTGCAGCACCAGCACAGTCAGGGCACATAGAACCATGCTGGTACTATGGTACTCCTGCAGCACCAGCACAGTCAGGGCACATAGAACCATGCTGGTACTATGGTACTGCTGCAGCACCAGCACAGACAGGGCACATAGAAACATGCTGGTACTATGGTACTGCTGCAGCACCAGCACAGTCAGGGCATATAGAACCATGCTGGTACTATGGTACTGCTGCAGCACCAGCACAGTCAGGGCACATAGAACCATGCTGGTACTATGGTGCTGCTGCAGCACCAGCACATTCAGGGCACATAGAACCATGCTGGTACTATGGTATTGCTGCAGCACCAGCACAGTCAGGGCACATAGAACCATGCTGGTACTATGGTACTGCTGCAGCACCATAGAGGCTAGGGTTTCTACCAACCATGGTACAGCTAGCAGAGTATCATTGTGAGCTGCCAATGCAGCCATTATCTCACCGTATCTGCACTCCTGTTCTTCATGCATTACATGCAGGTAGTGTGCCACATGATCTGTGGCACAGGCAAGTGCTTGGACATCTGACTGATGCTGTTGCTGGGAATGTTCATTTGCCTGTAGCTGGAAACAGACATTCTGTGACACCTGGCCATGCACAACATTTACATGACTGCATCTACGCATTCCCCTGTTTCAGGTTGTTATGGGGAACTGCCACCAGCAGCAATCTCAACTGGGATGTGTCATTAAATGGCCTCACCTTGTTCAATATCCAGTGTCCCATCATCCTCCAAATGACCAGACAAGTTCCCCTTCAAATCTGAGGCTACAGCTACAGCAATATCACTGCTAACATTTTGGATGGACTCTTCCAACATGTCAAAGTCCTTTGTGCTAGGGGCCATAATATAATTCTGAGACACATCTGAAACCATAACATATTGCTGGATGAGCCGATGGATGATACAGATACCTGATATGCTACAAGATACAAAGACACAGATCAGGACAATGTGCTTACATCTCATGATGACAGCATCAGAGACATATGACATATGTGCTTATATCACATGATGACAGCATAAAAGACATAATATATATAGCTCACTGCAATGTTACAAATAATAATGACTCTACATGAGGAATACTGTATGTATGTTCCACAGAATCTACATACAATGAGTACAGAATTAAGTTACAAGCCAACATACATGACATACGTGAGGAATACAAACAAAAGACACAACTGTCAACTCTTTATGGGAAGATGGTGCTGCTGAAGAGGGATGAACTTCAGCTATTGTACAGAACAAAACATCATTAGCAATCGCATCATTGCCCCCACTAAACATGTGAACACAGTTAAAACATACAGAATGCTTGCCATACACATACCACTAATATCTGCACTTGATGAAGATGATGCAGACTGGCCTGGGATGGGAACGGACACAGTACTAATGGAGGACAACAACAGCATTAACAGCAGGAACAGGTATGAAATGTAGTTAATAGCTACCACTGATCACTGACCACTGACAGACCTTTGCTGTGGAGACATTGTGGGTTGTAATGTGGATCCTGTAGTGGGAAAGTAAACAGAAAACCAAGACAGTCATGTGCTTAGAAAAAAACAATACTGACAGTATCACTTATACAACACAGTAACAGGGGCTGCAGATACTCGTGATGGACATTGCAACTGTGCACCAGATAGACCAGTGTTGAAAAATGTTGACATACATGTCATCTATCAAGTGTGTGTTACACATTGATGCAAGCTATGACAATGTTGCTGTAACACACCTAGTCTGTCTGAATTTGAACCTGCAAGTCTTGAGCCCCCACTGGATGTACCTGAGTGTTCAAAGTTAGGGAAATAACAAAATGACAGTAAACAGCAGTGCCATGAAATGAGGCAATAACAGGTAGTGGTCACAATAACAGTATGGTGACACTCACCCACAATTCCCTGGTTTGGTCCTGAAGTAAATGGACTTGTGAATATCAATGCAGACAGCATTACACATGCTGCTCTGTCTGTACTGCAGTTGTATGAATACATGTCATTAGATTTGCATTCGTCATCCTCACCCTGTGTGGATCTGTGTGCATGGCTCAGCTGTAAATTAAAAACAGCAACACATGACGATGACTGCCCCAGCAATGTGCAGTGATTGTCTCTATACCCAGCCATGTTATAGAATGAAAACATACATGATAAGCCTATAACTCCAGCTTTAGTCCCAACCGTGGATATGCATTGTTCCCTTCTGGCTTTATGCAGTGAGACCACAAATATTGTGATATAACTTGGGGATCAATGATGGCCCATCATCAGTGGCATCCCACAATCTCTTGTAATATCTTAATATGTTGCCTGTATGAAAGGTCATGTCTGAGCAGCATCACCTACAGGCATCATGGGACTGGTTGTGACCTCCAGCTGCATTTATCATGTTGGTGAGGTTGGCCCAGATTGCATGTCTCCAAACTGTATCACCAGAATGGCCAAGGAGTCTCAATCCATGTTGCCGGATAGCATCAGTTATGATTTCATTTTCCTGTGGGGTGAAGTTGTCACCCCTAGGATGGTTGGCCTTCTGAAAGACAGTGATATCCACATGATAATATTCCTGTGTGAGACCATTTATGCAGTTGATTCTGTGGACAGCATATGTCAACATAAACAGTATGCATTGCTGTGCAATGCAAAGGTCTGCATAGCACTATCTGTGACAAATACTAATGTGACATATAAAAAGTAGCAACACCTTCATACATAACATTTGTGAAATCAACACAACTTGCAATATTTTTTAGAGGCCTGACACTACATATATGTTGAATGGAGATCCAAAGGCAACAGCATCATGCACATGAGTCTACATGCATTTCACATTAAAATGTTTACACAAACTAAAAATACAGAAATCATGAGCAAACCTCAGGATCTACAGGCAGGCCGATGACGGCCTTGAACCTGTGCATATTGAGCCAGCAATGAGAACACCTTTGGTAAGAAGCATCATTTGAAGAAATATCCATGACAGCAACAGCACATGTTTTTAATAGCTTTGTTAGGAAACATGAATTAAGAATTATCCATAATATCAACATAACATAGTACATAGTACTAACTGTTTGTGACATTGTATTATCATCCATTACTGTATGTAACCTTGATTGTACTGTTTTTGGAGCTTTTCTCCCCGGGCCTCCACTGAAAATGGGTACTTCTTGGCCCAGTGGACTTCCCCGGTAATCAAACTGATATAAAAAAAAATAAAAAAAAAATATGGATAGTGTTGGAATCCATAGGTTTCTGCAGTTACACCACAGACTGCAAGGAATTACCAGTAAGAATTGCAGATGATCCATAAATCTGCCTTTGATCCATAAATCTTGCAGATGATCCATAAATCTGCCTTTTTATACTGTCCAACACTAAGAATACAGTTTCTGTGGGACCTGACAATATCTCTGGCTGTGTTCTACATGAACTACAAAGTGACCTGGCACCTCACCTGTGTGCTCTGTTCAGTCATAGCCTCACCTCAGGCTTTGTCCCTGCCAAAGGTTGCACTGCTACAGTCATCCCTCTCCATAAAGGAGGAGTGACTACAGACCCTGGGAACTATTGCCCCCTTAGCCTGATGAGTCTGATATGCAAAGCTATGGAATGCATCATCATGGACCTAATAAACAAGGATATAGGGAATCTCCAAACTCTGGATCCCACACAGTTTGATTTTGTGAAGGGTAGATCATGCCTGCTCAACCTGGTTGACTTCTTTGAGTCAGTCACCAGAGCTGTGGATGAAGGTAAGGTGGTTCATACAGCCTACCTTAATCTGGCCAAGGCCTTTGATATCATTCCCCACTCAGGAATCATAGAAAAACACACTAAGCTAGGCATCAACCCCTATATCACTAGGTGGGTTGCAAACTGGCTCACAGATAGAACTCACAGTGTGAAAGTATCTGACGCCAATTCAGACTGCTGACCAGTCACGAGTGGAGTCCCACAGGGTTCGGTCCTGGGTCCTCTCCTGTTTGGTACCTACTTCTCTGAAGTTCAGGCCAACACGAAGGGACTCTGGCTGACAAAGTTTGCAGATGACTGCAAGTTGGAAGTCATAATTAACTCCCCAAGTGATGTTGACATCTTACAGAAAGGCCTCACTGAGACCAACGACTGGTCTTAAGCTCAATGGTTTTAAGCTCAATGCCAAAAAATGTGTCGTCATCCCCTTTGGGAAAAACCCGATTCTTATGACTTACCACATCAATGGTAGTCCACTGAATACAGAAGGCATTATAAGAGATCTGGGAACACAGGTTGACAGCAACCTCTCTTTTGACCACCACATTGCCACTGTGGTCAGAAAGTCCTTCTATGTGGCACATCTCATTACTAAGGGTTTTGCATCCAGGAAGAAAGAGGTCATTGTCTCCCTCTACTCTTCCCTAATTAGGCCAATCATCCAGTACAATGCCCTATTTGGCACGTACCTCACTAAACACCTGCAACAACTGGAGAGGCTGCAAAAATACCTCACAAACAGGATCCTGAGCCTTAAACACTTGTCCTATATGGACAGACTCAAAAAACTCCAACTATTCTCTGTCCCATATCGCCTACTTAGAGGCAATCTCTGCTTGATTTACAAAGCCATTTCTAACCCAGCTCTGTTAGAAATGCTACATCTAAAGAAATCCCAATCCCTCTGCACTACATGCTCCAGAGACCTCAACCTCATTACCACAATCAACAGAACAAACTGGAGGGACAGGTTCATAACCCAGAGACTGCCCATGCTATGGAATAGACTTCCCATACATGTCAAGCAGAGTGCCTCACTGGCCTGCTTCAAGAGAAATCTTGATGAGTGGATGGGAAATAGAAAATTCACCCTGGGGATCACTCCAGTGGCTTTACTCGACAGGCGCTGGGAACTAAGATCAGGTGGCATGATGCCAGGGTAATCCTATGGGCTAGGCTTGTAAAGGCTCCAGGGCCATTATCCTAGTACACACCTATGAACCTATGATCATATTTGCAATGTAAATCTGTCTATACAACTGCATATGAGACTGAAATTAATTCCTTAAAATAGCAACACCTGTATGCATAAATGTCAATCAAACATCAGTCCAGTAACTTATAACAACTTCTCATAAAGATCATATTTTGAGTAAAAATTAATTTACGCAGGCACCTTTGGAAATTCCTAATTTTAATAGCTGGACTAATCATCAAAACAGAAATGCTACCAATTGCCATTGCACCTATCACTCTGAATCACAGCAACAAAGTGCCCATAATATACTCCCACCTTTACGTACCATTTCCAAAATACAGAATTACTGAAATTCATTAAAATTCAAGGTTTTGGAATCCCTTTTGTCCACCTGCACATAAATTGGCTATGTGTGCCGTAGCACCCATATGTACTGCATAAAATCTTAATAGCTATCAATAAGCTGTACCATATGTGGCACATGCCCATTATATGTAAGTGATCTGATAACATGACACCAACTCCACTTTCAAATATTGATTTAGATACGTTTACAGATCACACCATTACTAACTGCAGACTGAGTGGTATCTCAGTAAGCCTTTCTCTGTTTTTCATTTTTCATGCATTTTTCCATTAGAGGATTGTGATGCCTACTTCAAGGAGCCTGGGACATGTACGTGCACCCAGTTGGACTGAGGAGTAGACCACCCAGGTGTGTATGCCATAGTAGAGCATCGGATGAGATCCAGGGCATGATAGACATATGGAACCAGATCACGAGGGAGCACAGAAGCTGGACCAAACTGGACTGCATGTTCACCACCGCTATGATGACCTGTACCAGAGGGATATGGAGGAGCTTTGATGGAGAGTTGTCAAGGTGCAGAGACAGCCCATGGATCCCTACAGTAAGTGTCACTATCTTATATATACCTGAGCATCCCTATGGAATTTAGAGCTAAATCTCTGTCCAATATATGTCAGATAGATATTTTTTATAACCTTTAAATAACTGTTGTGACGATTACTTCATGGAGATAATTAGATAAACATGGTAAGTGCTGTCTTTATAAGTGTGAGTTTGATTCCCATGCTGTTAATTTATTTAATAATATTTATGCTATACATAGTTATGAATTTTGTAGATGTAAATATGTTTTACAACATTGAATAACATCATTTCACACAGCCACTGTCCACGTGCATCAATGATGCCTGTAGCACCTAGGCAGTGGATGACTGCACACTTTGTAGTTTTCCATTATAGTACCACAATATCACCTACTGTACCATTGTACATTGGAAAAAAAACTCATAGATAACTTCCTTAATTCATTCCTCATAATAAAATAAACAGTCATGTTTATTTAAACCAAAAGGGAATGCCTGTCCCAACTGCTTATATATATCTTATCAGTTATGCATTGATAGCATATCTACATTTTGATATGTTGTGGGTTCCAATCCAATTAATTGATATTGATGTTTATTTTTTGTGTGTGGTTACCCATTATTGAATTATTCATGAATTTCTATGGATATGCCTGTAACATAGTTAGTAAAGCAGTACTTGTTTGTTTAACAAGAATGTGCGCTGGCTGTAAGTTCAGCTTGTAAGGAAAATGGCCAACAAGCATAGATTTTGGCATGGTATGGGTTCCAGTCCACATAGGGAAATGTATCTGAAATGTCTATGTTGGTTTAATTTACCCATAGCATTTCATTAGAGAAACATATTTGACTTATTGATATCATTGTATACTTTGTGAGCACAGGTGTGAGTTACTTGGTTATTCATTGAATTCCTAAGAACATATACGTAATCCATACCAGTTTGTTAACATCAGCTGTTTAACAGCAGGGTCAGTAAAGCATGCTATAGACTATTATATGTCTGACTAATGCTTTTGTTAATATTGTATACTTTGTAAAAGTGCTATCAAGTTGTGTTTTATCATTAAATATTACATTCAATTCAAGAACACCATCATCCTCATCTTTAGATGGATTAGGATTGCATCTGCCCACAACATCATATGTGTTTATGTTAAAACACAGTTATAGCCTAGGCTTACTAACACTTGTGCAGATAGACATTTCTTTGCAGCAGTCCATAATTAGCACACCTTTCACTTCAACATTGGTATTGCATCTGCCTACAACACCTTGGGTGTTTTTGTTAGAACACACTTGTATCCTAGATTTGCTGACATTTGTGCAGAAAAACATTTCTTTGCAAGAGTTCATTATCAGTGAGCAGCATTAGGACGTTTGCATTTTTCGGCTACTGATTGGTATTAAATGTAGGTAGGTAATGCATAGAGTTGTACATCGATGACAGTTGTCATGATGTCCCACTTGCATGATGTGATGATGTGTGCCATGGGTTGACAATACAAATGCCATATGGGATTATATACAGGTATATTCACAACAAAACCAGTTATATAAGAAATGTACAAAATGACCAAAAACTTCACAGTGAATTAAAATCCACACAGGAAATTTATTACAGTCCAAAATACTCTAACACCTTAGCTAAACAGCCTTCTTGGAGTTCATATCATGTCTATGGGCAGCCCTCCTTTTCTGACTGAATCAAACATCATTGCAGCATTAATCTATATAGTGTTTCAGATAATTTATTCTTTAACAGTACAATATGCTGTGTTTAGTGTATCTTAGATTTTCACATCCTTTACTTGATCACAAGTTCACACCTTCCACAAATAGTTGTACACATTAACTGACTGTACATGTGTGTGCACATAGTCGAATCCATACTGACACACAATTGTACCTTTGACTTGTGACCATTCACTGACTTACCACTGATATGCCTTAATGATGCTCAGAGTAGTGACCGGGTCAGTAGTGAGCAGGGTGGGTGACATCTCAGGTCAGTAGTGAACAGGGTGGGTGACATCTCGGGTCAGTAGTTAACAGGGTGGATGACATCCCGGGTCAGTAGTGAGCAGGGTGGTTGACATCTCGGGTCAGTAGTGAGCAGGGTGGGTGACATCTTGGGTCAGTAGTGAGCAGGGTGGGTGACATCTCAGGTCAGTAGTGAGCAGGGTGGGTGACATCTCGGGTCAGTAGTGAGCAGGGTGGGTGACATCTCGGGTCAGTAGTGAGCAGGGTGGGAGACATCTTGGGACAGTAGTGAGCAGGGTGGGTGACATCTCGGGTCAGTAGTTAACAGGGTGGGTGACATCTCGGGTCAGTAGTTAACAGGGTGGGTGATATCTCGGGTCAGTATTGAGCAGGGTGGGTGACATCTCAGGTCAGTAGTGAGCAGGGTGGGTGACATCTCGGGTCAGTATTGAGCAGGGTGGGTGACATCTCAGGTCAGTAGTGAGCAGGGTGGGTGACATCTCGGGTCAGTAGTGAGCAGGGTGGGTGACATATCACATTTATATGACTCTCTTTCCCTATGTTTACCTTTCCTTCTGTTCTTAAAATAAATGGGGCCTATTCCCACAAAAACAAAATCTCATGCCCATCTGACTTTCCCCTCAGATTTTCCTCGTCCAACACCCCTCTTGTGTGCCCCTCTTCTTCCCCCACACCCTACATCTTCTTTCTATCTCCCACCTTTCTTTGGTGTATGTGTTATTTTTGTGCCCCCACACAAGTCCCGAACCCATTGTTAGCACATGTTAGTTGTGGCGATGTGGGTGTGGGTGTGATTCTCCTTCAGCTGTATTAATCTTTTCATTAGGAATTTTACAGATTCCATCAGAGTCTGTAAGTGCATGCAGGCATATTTTATTAGTACATATCTTACAGATAATATGCATAATTTAGTTTACTGCAAAGATTGCTGATGATATATATTACAAATGGCCTTGGAACTTTGAAGCAAGTATTTTTGGTTAGTGAATGAATTACAGAAATAAACATAGTTGTCTGTAATGTTTCTGGGCAAATTTCTGAAAATATGTATTAGGAATGTCATGCAGCTTACAGTGGGATAGTTGACAATTTTATTATTATTATTATTATTTTTGGTATCATAATCAAGTCAGCTATATTCTGCAGTTGTCCTTAAACTTACTGGACAGATTCTGTTATATGAATGTCTGTATAGCTATCAGGATTCTTGAACTCTGATAATCTTTCCAGAACTTTGTTAATGTACATCACGGTTTGACACCCATTTCTCATTACTTATGGATTACTTGTGTATTTGTTTAGTGCTGCATTGCTACTGTGAAACTTCATTGTGCACTGAGCTATTCTGAGTTTCTTGTGGTACATTTACATATTACAATGTTATCTGCAAGTTTAACACTGATATCGGTATAATGTGCCAAAATCTGTGAACTTCATGGAATCCAACCCACTATCACTGTCACAAGGTCTAAAAATTGAAAACACCACATCCCTAAAAAGTGATGGACAAAGGGTTGCAAAACAAACAAAAATAATTTTATTTGCAGTGGAGCATCCCCCTGCACACCCTCTGATGTGGGAATACTCCCTACATCCCAACCTCTATATATACCAACTCCAAGGTCATGCTAACTCAGAGAAAAGGAAGAAGTTGAAAGAAAGTTAAAACTCACCTTTCCATTCTCCTCCAGGTGTAACATACCACTCACTCTGTGACCAAGTCCCTTAATTCAACACACACTATGCAACAATCCTCCTGTTGTGATCGTCTAAGTGTCCCTGTAAAAGGACATCACAAACAGTACATTTTCCTCATTCAGTATATGTGGGGCTGTAGGATTTCTGTTGTGTTTCTTGTTAAGTACGGCTACAGTCTCTACAATTTTGGTGCTCAGCCATGGTGAACCATTAGGAAATTGACTCTAGAAACAAAGAAGGAAGTGCTGCTGCTCCGGTGTGTTCTCGTCAGGGGAAACCTTGAGATCTAAGAGCAGTTCTGGCGGACATCAAGGAGATGCATATCAGATTGTGGGAAAGATTAAAGAGGGAATCCAACAGATATATGGAGGTGAAGGATATAACAGGGGAGAAAAGTAGCTACAGGTCTTCTCTCAGACATCAAAAGAAAGAGTGGATGCATGATACGGGTGCAACAGGACATGAAGGGCTGTTGGCAAGAGCTCACCATGAGAAAAAGGGGTTTATTTGCTTGTTTATACCTTGTTTACTGGGTATGTTCCACTAGACCTATGACATCTTTTCAAGGAACATGCAAACATTGTATTCATAGTGACTACAGGAAATGTAACCATGGCATTGGAGAAATTCCTCTGGTCTTTTCAATAAGTCCTATGGGATCATTTATGTCCACCTGGGTTACCTCTGAATTGGTGGATAGGATTTTGGATTAAGATCTCATCTGAGGGACAGCAGACCCAGGAGTGTAGGATACTCCAGTACTCTGTACTGCAAAGTCAACACAGGAACATGAATCTAGGCATATGAGAACACAAGCCACAGACTTTTTATCTGATGCCATCAAAGGTGAGTGTGAACCTGTTGTTTTTTAATGGACTAATTACTCCCTGAATATTTAAAAATATTTCTTCACAGAGAGGGCTGTGGACCCATGGAGTGAATCAATGGCAAAAAGGGAGTCTGGGAAACCATTTCAAGATGATGTGAGACAATTAAAAAAAGAGTGAAGTGGAAGAGATAGATGGAGCACAGGTGGAGACGCCATTGAAAGATAATGTAGTGCAGTATAAAGGTAGAATCGACTAGATTTAGGACTATATAATGAAGTACTCTTTGTTATTTGGGAATAGTTTGTAGTAATAGATATTATTAAACAAAAAAGCAGCATAGCACTAACAAATGGCTTCCTTCTGAAAGGCTGTAACAGGTTTGAGCCAGAGGTCTTTGATTTACTTAACATTCGTATTAATCCTGTCAGTTGAGAGATGCATCAGGCAGCAGCAGAGGCCTGCTGTTGTCGATTGTCATCTAGTTAATAATAATTGTTGTTGATTGTCATCTATTTAACAATAATTTTTGCCGATTGTCATCTAGTTAATAATTATTGTCGATTGTCATCTAGTTAATAATAATGCACTCTCTCCATCTGACTATAGCTGTAAAAGATTGTTGGTTTCCGCTAGCGGGCGGTGATTGTTATAAACATGGATTGAAATGCATTATTTTGTAATCTGATTATTTTGCTATTTTACTCACTTTCCTTTTGCAGCCCTGAACTCTGAATTATGAGACAATACAGTGCTATTGTTATTACCATATGTTAATAATATTTTCCAATTTATGATTTTAGGATGCTGTTAGATTCCACCTGTTTTCTCTGATTTGGAATAACAATCTAGCATCAGCAACAATGTATGTGGTGTGTGTGTGTGTGTGTGTGTGTGTGTGTGTGTGTGTGTGTGTGTGTGTGTGTGTGTGTGTGTGTGTGTGTTTGTTACATAGGGGGATCAGAAAGAAATCCTTGGCATGGATCTGAAAACTGGCATTGCATTTGAAGGAAACATAAATCCAATGGACTCTTTTCTTTTCTTGTCTTTTCTGACCCCAGATACTGACATAACATCAAAATCTGAAAATTTCCAGATTTGATATAATATCCAGAGTTAGAATAATAGGCTGTTCATAACAGAAAATTAAACACTATCAGGGAAGTGTATAAACTATATAATGCAATATATATTTATAGCTAATGCTGTTGAAATGAATTACCATTTCTTCTGGAACTAAAACTGCAATATTTCAGCCTAGGTACCAACACGTAATATTGAAGTTAACAAAAAAACTGCAATATTTTTTCCAGGGTCAGTAAATATATATTGATGCCATGTCAGAGATAACTATCAAGTCTGAGTCAGACATATTATATTAGAATTGGTGCAACTGTGTTTATAGGTTTATGTCACTGTCTTACTTTACAAGTATACATAAGGTAGATAACACACACAGGAAATTACAGGGTATCATTTTAACTATTAGGATTGAAGCACACACTTAAAACTCAGCTTCTGTCTGGCACACTTAGCTAGACAGAACGAAGCATAATATGACAGAATAAATAAGAGTTTTACTGCTTGCAGAGCATTTACAATAAATAATTATAATGAAAGAAAATACAGAGCAAACATGAAATGACAAGCCCCTGACATTCCTGAAAAAATCAATGTCCATTACCGTTGTTGTACAGAAAGCATGGCTGACAGCATCGTTTGTCACTTCTTTGTATTCCTCAGTTCATCCAGAAACTAGTATTGGATGTTTACGGACTGCATTTCAGAATCAGAGAGGTGTTACAGCACATAAGTCTGAAATAGTCGTGGTTGATGAAGTATCATGATACCCCAAATTGGTGCAGTCTTCCGTCTTTGGTTTGAAATGTGCACTAGTAAATTGCTGTCTTGCAAGGAAAAGTGCCTGAAAAATTGTGTTATTTTTCTCAGAGGGATTTTGTAATGTCCATTTAAGCAGCTAAGTGGGATCCCTTAAATGTATGGTCCATAATCTGCTAATTACTCCATTGTTTAGTGATCTTGTTATGAAATAAATTTTAAAGTAAAAAACTAGCTTGCAGTTGCTGTGTGAAAAAGGCACAACCTGTATGTTTCTTTAAGTTTATTGTGAGCCCAGGTGTGTTTATAGAATCAGATGTTTCTTTAAGTTTATTGTGAGCCCAGGTGTGTTTATAGAACCAGCCATAGATCATAGCATGTTAACTGGACATTGTGTCCTCAGCATTTGCATTGGACCTATGACCTGACTTGAAGACTGTGGTATCTGCGTAAACATGTCTAGCGTGTGATGTTGAGTTAAAAGGGATAATAAAAATAGTTAATAGGAATGACTCCAGTATTAAACCTTGAGGAATACCAGTGATTATTGACTGTGAAATATATTTGTATATTTTGCATGACACATCCAAAGAAATATCTGCAACCATCCCCTACCAGTCATTATGAGGAAACAGGTCCTTATTGCACTCAGTAAAGACAAAAACACAGCCTACATGGGTCCTGACAACATTTCAGGATGCTTCCTAATAGCTTAAAACAGAATCTATCAGGCCCACTAGAAATTCTCTTTAACCACAGCCTCCAGACAGGCTTTGTCCCAGAGGAATGGAGGACTGCAACAGTTGTCCCTCTGCATAAAGGGGACCCATCAACTGACCCAGAGAACTATAGACCCATAAGCTTAACCAGTCTTATCTGCAAAGCCATGTAGAGAATTATCATGGACTTGATCAATAATAACATATTCTCCAAAAACTGGACCAGACCCAATTTGGCTTTGTCAAAGGGAGGTCTTGCCTGTGAAATGTGGTGGATTTCTTCGAGAAAGTCACCAGTGCTATGGATGAGGGTAAAACAGTACATGCCGCTTATCTAGACCTGGCCAAGGCTTTTGACACAATCCCCCACTTGGGGATCAAAGATAAACTTACTGAGTTAGGTATAAATCTCTACATCATTGGATAGCCAACTGGCTTACTGATAGGACACGTTATCCAGATAAGTGAATCTACTTCCAATAAGAAACCTGTTACTAGTGATGTTCCACAGGGCTCACTGTTGGGACCTGTCCCATTTGGTATGAACTGAAGGCCTATGTTGGGGGCTTCTTGCTCAACAAGTTCACTGACGACTGTAAGCAGGGAGCAATCATTGAATCCCCAAATGATGCTGACATCCTACAAACAGGCCCAAAAATGACTGAGACTAAATGCTAAAAAATGCATAATCATACATTTAGTAAATCAGATATCCCTGCAAATTATAATATTGATAGCACACCCCTAAAAGTAGACCCAGTGGTGAGGGGCCTATGAACACAGATAGATAGTAAACTAAACTTTGACCATCAGGTAGCTAGAGTAGTGAGGACATCCTTCCATGTGGCTCAACTTATAAGTAAAGACATGGCATCAAGATCAAAGAAAGTCATAGTGCCATTGTACTCAGCCCTCATCAGGCCCATAACTGAGTACAATACTCCATTCTGCATGGACCTAACCAGACACTTACACCAACTGTAGTGGCCCCAGAAGTTTCTCACTAAATGATACGAATAGAAAATGTAAGACACATGTCTTATGCAGACCAACTAAAAGCCCTATCCCTTTACTCTGTCTCATATCATTTATTTAGAGGGGACTTGTACCTGACCTCCAAGACATTATTTGATCCAGCTATGATTAAAATGTTACATAATCACAAGAAAAATTATACAAAGGTTACACAGTCTATGGACCTGAAACTTATTTGTGACTCTAAGAAAACTTGCTAGAGAGACAGATTCATATCCCAAAGGCTACTTTATCTATGGAATAAACAAAACAAAGCCAGTCCCTCACTCTCTTCAAAGAGAATTTATATAAATGAATGGCAAGCCATAAATTCACTCCCAGGGTAGTGCCATGCCCCCCTATAGACAGAGGCAGTCTGTAAAATGACTCAGGGCTCCAACACCCAAAGACCCACTTCCCTGATGCTACCTCATCCCATATTTGAGGCATTAAGATATGATATTGTCATATCCTGGGTATTATTGGCTAGGGTTGTAAAGGCTCTTGTGCCACTAGCCTAGTAATCACCTATGAAGCTATGGTCAGGTCAAGGCGAGGCAGTTTAGATAAAAGCACAAGATGCTGGAGAGACTTAAATACTTTGGACAAATCAAAACAATTTGCCACGAGTTAGTTTTCTATTATCCATATTTGATACGATATTATTAGGAAGAGTAAGGGGTGCAGGATACTTGTACCTTTACTAAAGCTGCGTTGTTGTTGTTGGTTAAGAAGGCTGTATAAGATATAAGGTGGAAGAAATTCTGCAAAGAGACTGTCCTGGCTAGGATTTGTGTAGAAAACATAAAAGAGAAATCTGATATTATGAAGTAAGGAAAATATGAAACCCTTGTTTTGGGAGGGGAGAGAAGAGGAATTAATGAAGAAGAACCAGAGGACAGTGACAGACTAATACTGTACTGAAGTGGAAAAAAAGAAAATATGACAGTTTCAGAGGCTAGTGATATATGATATATATCTATATAGACAGATACAGATAAAGATACATAGATATAAAATGTTGTACTAAAGAGAAAAAGATGAAAAGCATTACAAATATTAAAGAATTTAAGGAATCATAAGCCTATCATATAGAGTAAACCCTTGATTTGATAGTTTAACAATGCATTAACACATTTTGTGGTTACTGGATTAAGTTTGAAAAACCAAGTAAAGTCTTTTAAGTAAAGATCAGGTTAGGATGGATAGGTAGTTTGGCATGTGGAACTTTTATTTGGTTGTTTTCAAGTTGTAAGCAAATACATTTACAACTGAGCTGGGGATAAAAACTGCCTAACCCGTGTACCCTATTTTAATTCCATACATTGGCTACGATCCTCATTCCATTCAGATTTAGAATTCCAGAACAGCGAGTCTGATGTATTTAAAGTATTCAGTTTTCTCTTTATCAATACATTTTCCAAGTTTTTTTTAAATTTTTGACAGTGCAAAAGTTTGGAGGGTGGATCAGTTATTCATGATTTTGAATGCTTCATAAGCAAACTTCATTATGTTTATATTTTTGTTACATTTGCAGTTCTCAGTGGTGTGGATTATAATTTTCCCTAGATACTTGTTAGAAAGATTTATCTTGTAATTGTAATAAAATGTTTATTAGGCATTCTAGCTCTGTGGTACAATCATTTTGTAAAATAGCACACGCCTAGCCCTAAAAGAAGTGCTGGTTTACTGCTGTGTCCAGATGATCTGTAAATTGCAGTACTACCAGTGTCCTTCTTCACAATGTTTAAATAAGTTGGGGGTTGTAATGCACTGACTAATAAAAATGGAGGGTAAACCATTGGTAGGGACAGGATATGACGAATTTGTAAAGACCGAGTCAGAAGAATGGGATTTGATGTTTACTGTTTGGGATTGGTAGGGGAGAGATCAGCTGAAAGAAATAAAATGTCCTTGGAGTATCATTATGGATTTACTGTTTGCTGATTTAATTAATAGTTCAAATTCCCTGGTATGGCTAAAGTGCCTCCCTTGATTAGTTTTGTAGTCATGTTCGTTACTTTAAAGACAAAATGAGTAAAAATGGGAGCAGAATTGTAATTACCACATTTATATATATATATATATATATATATATATATATATATATATATATATATATATATATATGTATGTATACGTCCACCATCTACTCTACTGACATTACATTTGATTTTAGCAAAAAGGCCAATAAGTGATTTAGGAGCAGACCAGCCAGTTAAGGCATTGTGTGTTATGTGAGAGAACACACTACTAGTTATATTGCTTATACATCACTGCATGCAACAGCACACCTAAAACAGCACATATCTCAGGCCTTAAGTTATAAAAGGAGGGATGCTCAGAACTAGTGATCTTTTGGTAGTGTATTGCTTTGTTAACCATGTTTCTGATATGTCTACGATATCAAAAGGATGTTCTAGAATCCAGCATACAATGTGCAATTGTTCCAGATTCCACATGCATAAACATATGTTATTAATACTCCCCAGTGTAACAAAGGAAGCAGGATTTATTTTGAAGCCACCAGCAATTAATTTAAGAGCTTTGCATATTAATGTATTATAATCTGATAAATGTGAATTCTTAATTAAAAAGTGCATTTGTATTTAAGCTTTTTGATTTGAAACTGAGTGGCATTCGTCTAGGTACTGCTATTTTTTTTTCAACCAACAAAAGAAAAACAGAGGGTGAAAACTGATGGGAAGAAAATAAAATAATGTACAAGCAAGAGAAACAATGGTCCAAAACCGTCAGTTTATTATAAAACAACAACAAAACAAAATAACACATATCACAAGAAGAACAGAAGTCTGGGCTAATGTAACATATCTTGTTTGATTTCATAAATGGTTACCAGAGGTTAAAAAGTATGAAAATTTTAGTGCTGCAAAAAATGAATTACCAGAGCCAGTAATAAAAGACTCCCTGTATTATTTGAAAATTGAATTAATATTTTGAATTTCTTATAAAATGTCTAAACTGAGTTTTATTGTCAAAAGAAAAAGTGATTGAATGATGATGTGCACTCACAGAGAAATGAGAATGGAAAATTGGGTATATGTTTATTTATTTATTTTTTAATTTGAGATGCTATGTGGTGCATAGCGAGTTTAAGACTCAACCCTACATATGGCATGGTATTTTTTTTTTTTGTATGTATGAACTAAGGAAGAATTGCTGTTGTCAGTAAAATTTGTAAAGCTGTTGAATAATGTAAAACGAGTAATTTTAAATTGGAAGAATTTAGTGATTCAAGATATTATACATGCACGGTAATGACTATGGGGGAATTTAATAAAGCTTACATGTTTTTTTTTTTTTTTTCAGTCTAGGCATTGCACCACACTGTTTACATGGACGCAAACATTTTTAGAATCAGTAAGTGCTGCTGAGCAGTGTGCATGCACTCACCAGCACTGAAACTTCTGTGGCATGCAAATCGACTCATAAGCAGGTGAATCTCATGCAAATAAGGCAGGTAGAGTAATCCAGCAAGTAGATAAGCATATGTTCAGACCCCGTGTCAGTGTCCATAGTGTACGTGGAAAAATTCCACGTACAGGAGTGTAGACAGACAAAAGGGGTTGTAAAAATGTAGATATATGGACAGAAATCCCCTGAAAATGTAATACCACAAAAACATGAGTGAAACTATTATGCAGTATGTCAGAAAAATTGAAGGAAATAAGTTAAATAATTTTTTTTTAATAATCTCAGCATGTTTGTATGGCACTCCACAGTGCGCAAATATGCTTTATAGAAAAAAAATTAATATTATGTGACAGAAATGTATAACAGGACCTTGCATAGAGTCCCTACAATGGTGCATTGGTGCTGTTGCTAACAAGGTAGGGCTATGAAGTGTATAGTTTCCAGGCTGTGAGCACAGATACCTAAGCAAATGAGGTGGAGTTACTGAATAGCAGAAAGGCGTAATCGTGTCTGCATATCCCCTTCGTGTAGGCTTAGACCCATGTTCTGTTTAAACAGGATGTCGCTGACATCGGGGGGGGGCACTGATTTCTATGCTCATTTCAGCTGAGGTGTAAGTATTTGCATGGCATGCCACCTGACTGAGAATGTCTGTTCAGAGTGGTGTGTCTACTAACTTGTAAGCTCTATTTATCTTCGCTCCACGTGTTTGAGCAGAGTGCCACCATGCTGAGCGTGTCTGAAAACCAAATGTATTCAATTAGTTTTGACCCTTCTTTAAGCTAAAATAGGGTCATTAAATGATGTTAATTATATTATAGGCAGGTGGACTGCATCATAGTTAGCCAATAACATATTCTGCACCTACAGCAGAGCTCTATAAAGTATGCATACACCCTACATTCTGATTTTTCCCCAATACTTTGGACCATTGGAGTACAGAGTTAGGAATTTTAAATGAGATAATGCTAGGGGCTGCTGCAGGACTGCGGCATCTGTATGTGCTAGATGCTTAAGTCAATGCTGCTGCTGCTGACAATAGGCCTAGACAGAGAAGGAGAAGAGTGTTCAGGCCCAGGATAACCTACCAGGAGCTACATGAGCTGGAGATTGTAGAGCACTACAGGGTGGACAGGAACATACTACAAGAACCACTGACCTCTGCCATCCTCAACTCAGACCCAGAGCCAACAGAGGGGAACCCATCCCAGTGGAAACATAGGTATGTGTAGACCTTAGGATACTAGCTACAGGTACTTTCCAAACATCACCTATGGACATGATGGGGGTCTCAAAGGCATCAGAATCCAGGGTACTCTACCAGTTCCTGGATGCTATGTTACCACATGCCAGTGATTACATTTCTTTTCCCCTCACCGCTGAGGTGAGGGTCAGCAATATGCATCATTTCTACCATATGGCACACAACCCTGAAGTACTGGGAGCCATAGATTGCACTCATGTACACATCAAGGCACCACCCAGCCAGGAGGGTAGAATCTATGTCAACTGCAAGGGGTACCACTCCATCAACTGCCAAGTCATGTGGAATGCCCAGGGGATAATCCTGAATGTGTGTGCTGGCAGCCCTGGCAGTTGTCACTACTCCCATATCTGGCACACTTCACAGCTGTACCAGATGTTTGCTAGGGGAGACATCCCACATGGCCATTTACTGGGGGATGCTAGCTATGCACTGGAACCGTGGATAATGACACCCATCAGAAATGCACACACATACACATAGAATAACATAATAAGGCACACGCACAAACTAAGAACATCACAGAGCATGTTTTTGGGCTTTTGAAGTTAGTTTAGGTGCCATAGTATATCTGGTGGAGCCTTGCAGTACACTCCAGCCACATGTGCACATATGTTCACAGTATATGCTATGCTACACAGTCTGATCCTGTGGAAACAGCGGCAGCTGGATCAGCAAAGGGAAGGGATACACAGCCCCCACCAGTGCCTAGGTCACTACAGCCACAGTCACAGAAGAACTTGTTGGAGGAACCTCCTAATGATGTCCCTGTAGGCAGATGTAGGTGTGCCAAGTGCACCCTGGCTTTGGCTAAGAGACAATACATAGCACATTCACTGACAACCTAGGACCCTAGGGACTGACACCTTACTCCTACTCACATACATATATTAAAATTGATGCCAGGCAACACTCACAACCTGTGCCTTTCCATGTATTGGCTGTGTCCTGCTTGCATCAGACAGAGTCAGCCCTGAACTACAGTTCTGTCAACTGCTGCATTCACAAGGTAAGTCTCTAACCTACACACTACTTGTAAGGATTACTATAATATGTTATTGTATGTATGGATCTGCTGCATTTATGCAAGTAAATATAGTGGGCTATTTGGACAGAAGTAGCATCCACATGGGACTACCAATATCCAGCCCACTAGTATATGTTCCTTCTTATTCACTAGGCCTCATGGTTGGAATAGTCGCTACATCAGTCAAGGGAGATGTTAAACAGTGGGGGTCACATGACATTTGGACTACTGTCTATCCCAGAAGAACATGTGCATTGTTCTCCCACCCCAACACAGCAGTGTTCCTATATAACTGCCTTAACAGTAAGTCATCAGTGGTTTACCAGCAGTCCAGGCAATCTCAAGGCAGTAACACAGAAATTGTTCACACATTTGTATGTATCACTTAATGCAGGAATAACAATGTACATATGTATGCTGTTGATTGTGTGATGAATGACTCTTGTCTGTCAAACAGCTTGTGTGGCTCAGTGGACTAGGGAAGTTAACAAGACGGGTGGTACTGATGGTACAAATTTGAAAGTATCCACGTCTTTTGCATGTAAGGTATTATTATGTTGGTGTTTTCACAGACTATCAGTGTGTCTGGTGTATCATTAAGAACCTCTGTCACATATTAATTGCATCAGACAGAAGGAGAATGCCATGGGTATTTTGAGTGAAGTGCAGTACTGCAGAAACAGGGATAGATGTAATTGTCTGTAACACACAAAACCAGGACTGGACTACAGGTAGGTGTGGGCTCGAGTCAGTTTATAAGTACTGACAGTCCCACTGGGCATGCCCTTCACTTAGCGCCTACATCGACATGACCTGTTTTATATATAGATATGTCTATACATTCATACATATATTTGTACATATCCATCTGTCACTAGCTCTCTTTCTCTCTCTGACATACATAGTATATCTGTCTCTATGTATTTTCAAAAAGATCCTTCTCTCTCTTGCTCTCTCTCTCTCTCTCTCTATATATATATATATATATATATATATATCTATATTAACATACATCTCAGTCTCTCCCCCGTATAGCTACATAACACATATACATATCATGCACACACAGCTGCATTTATACATACATCCCTGTTAAATACAAACCTATGTGTGTGGATGTCTATATTGTCCTACATACTCTAATAATGGTGAGTAAAGCTGCTCTATCACACATCTATAATGTTGCTCAAATGATCCAAAGTAAGGGATCAACAGTACATAATGCACTTGCCTACAGACCACTGTGCCTGCTGGATGTCACAACATAGACAGCAACAGGTGAGCAGGTGGTGCAATGTATAATGCTGTCTGTGCACACATGGATAGGGCACATTGTTCATGCCTAAAGCCTTGCCCATCCAAGTCAAAACAGCCATATATGGCCATACTGGTAACTGTAGACACATAGCTAGGATAATAACAGTTATCTTACTGCTAGAATACTAAATGCAGATAACAGTACAAAGAAATATCATTCAGCAGGTCACTGATGCTGTTCAACTCAAGCATAGTTTGTGTAATTCTAAGTAGTTTTTCTACAATTAAATATAGAACAGACATCAGCTGTGGCAAGTGCGATAAGTACTGTGATCTATAGTGTGTAAGACTAGTTAGATGGGGTTTCTAATCTCACTCCAGGCCACTTGTGTGTGTGTGCGTGCATGCATGCGTGCGTACGTGCGTGTGTGTGTGTCTGAAAAGTAACTGTGAATCCTTCATTGGCTATGAAACTGCAATTGTTCTGCACTATTTGGCCCTGTAAGTTGCTGCTGGCTTCCAAACTGCTACAAAGGTTGATGGCGTACTCTACCTTAAGACTACCAGCTGCCATTATAGTATCACACTTAAGCTGTGGCACATGTGATAAGTATTGTGATTTATAGTGTTGAAAACTAGATAGGTGGGGGTTCGAATCTCAATCTAGACCACTTGGTGTGCATGGCATGAGTATGATCATCTCAGTAACTTAGAAAGAGGTAGGAGTTTGTGGTATATTATTTGTACAAGATGATGTGGCCCTCAAAATGCCTGACTACAACTAGATTCTACCCTCCTGGCTGGGTGGTGCCTGCTGATGTCATCAAGCATGATATCCCTTAAACTGATAGTACTGGCAGACATGAGATGTGTTGCATGCATCATGTACTGTGATCTGTAGTATGTACCATTACATAGGTAAGTGTTCTAATCTACATACTGCCAACTTGCACTATGTGTGTGCTGTGCCTTTTGCTGTAAGCAGTAATTAAAAGTGGTACTTTTCTCAATGTAGCCATGTTTGTGTGTGTGGCTTTTATAGCATTTTACATCAGCATATGGAACCTCTTAGTACAAAAAATCTGGACAAAGCCTAAAATTATGGGGGGACAAAGGCCCAAAAAGAGAGACAGATTTTTAAATATTGCTCTTATAAGCTTAGAAAGTTGCTAGAATGACAGTTTTTGCATTTACATGCATTTTTTGAATGATATGAAGTCTGTAACTCAAATGAATGTCATTATTTAGTGAATTCAATCCTAAGTGATTTTCCAGAAAAACAAAAATTTTATGACGGGCAGACCAAAAATATGAGGCAAAAATCTGGACATTCTTCAAAAATCTGTACAGTTGAGAGGTATAAACTTCACTAGCATAATAGCCATACAGCTCTCAAAATCCTAGATAAGTTTATACTCTTATTTACATGATCAGCACATATTGTCCCAGTCCAAGAGGGACACTGGCAGAAGCCCTGTGGTGAAATGACAGTCACCCAGCCAATCACATCGATGGCATGTGCTGGGGTGCACTGAGGTGCTCTGTTTGTCAATACACAGGGTTCTGTTTCAAAGGTGTGCAAGTCTGCTAGACAAATCCCTCCTACCGGCTTGTATTACTAACGTGACATACTAGGTTAATGTCCTTAGAGTGATTAATCCATCTAATATACCACCTACAGAGATGCATGTACAATCAGGCAGGGTCACATATTGCCCCATATGCAAGGCAGATATCACCTCTGAGTAGTCTATATGCCACAGGCTACAATGACACTCATTTCAGATGATCCCTATTGAACACATACTTAAGACATGAAGTTCCCTTGTCATAAACCATACTGTTGGGTGCAATTTCTAGTACTGCTTGGAAAGGTACATTACCAAATGGCCATTGCCCTCAGATGCGGTAATGAGTGTGTCAATTACGGGAGACTCTGCCCTAAGCTATGACATATGATTCCTGTCATACCACTGGGGAGACATGGTGATCTCAGCCACATTAGGTGTAAACCTGTGTGGCCAGGTCTGTGTGCTCAGTTCGTTAACTGCTGATTATGTGCATCACATGTTGAGACTGATGTGCTACTTACCAGGTACATAGGTGTTAATGATGGAAATTATACTACATATATATTTGCATGGAATTTAAGCCATTAGTATGTCAACAGGCATTTGTTCATCAATACCCTCTTATAGGATATTAACATAACTCACAGACTCCATGAGTGCTCACAGTTTGCAGGCATCAGCCAGCGTTGTTAGCCATAGACATTCCGTGTTTACTTGAATCATGGTTTAATGGGTTTCAAGCAGTAGAGGACCCAAGACTGAGCCCATTGAAGACTGCTGCTTACAGATCAGCTATTGAAGGCAGATGTCCCTATGGTGAGTATGTGTGCCATCAATGTGCACTTAGTGACCCCTACAATGATAGTACCATGGATGCCTAAGTGGGTGCTTTGTAAATTATGCCTAAGTGGGGGATATAGTCAGATGGCTTGGCTCAGTCCAGGGGGTTCTATGCCCTGAAGTCCCCTCACCCAGGTCCTTGGTGACTGGCTTGAAAATGTCCACCACGTTTAACAGTCACAATCCCCCTGTCAGACATCCAAACTGTGTACAGTCAACTGTGTGTAGATCATACATATATGTCCTGATCAGCTCCATGATAATTGCCACTATGGCCATACAGATATGGATACTCAGCCAAAGAGATCTATAGTTCTGGTGGTCAGTGGATGCACCACCTCTGTGCAATGGTATAACACCTGCTGTTGTCCAGTCAGTTGGGGTGCAGCCCATGGTTTCAGTATGATTGTAAGGTGTTCCCAATGGTGTTAGTAATCCTTGTCAGATCTCATGTAGAATGCAGCCTGGGATGTTAGCATGTCCAAAAGATGCTGTGTATCCTCCATAGACAGGCCATTTACAACCTACTGTGTAGATATGGAAGTTATAGGACAGGTTGTAGGAATGTCATGTGTCACATGTGGTAGGGACAGGGGAGTGAAGTTGATGCAAAACCTGTGGGACTACAGATTAGCTATGAGTACAGACCCATTATATGTGGCATAATTATGTATGAGTTCTCCAACAATCTGGGCCTGTCCTTTGAGATTGCACATGTACCTACATTGTGCATTGTGGTTCTGCTTTGTGTGGGTGGCTAATTTTGTGTCTTACTGTGTCTACACAACATTACAACAACACTATGTGCTGGTTTTTGCTGAGGATGTTGTGCCACCAATTTAAGGGGGGCACCCTCACCCCCAACTAACACACAGCAATAGTCACCTCTTATTGTACAGCCTTATAATGGCAGTTGTCCACCAGGCAGGTTTGCTGTACCATGAGGAGCCTGTGTTCTTCCTGTCAGGTACAGCTGAGTTCATGCATTTGTAATGTTGCAGGCATAATGCAGGATTGTAGAGCTTTGCATACTTGCCTGTCCCATCTGAGGGGGAAGTACAGTCAAGCTATGTAAACCATCCCACAGGAGACAATGAATGGCTTTGTTGAACTATATGTCTGTATTGTCTGCAAGGGGGGTTTCTGCTGGTAGTTTTAATGAGACTGATCTGTGGTCAGATCCCACCAGGGAGGACCTCACATTGGGAAGCTGCAGTGGTCACCCATATTAGTAAACACATGAATAAATACAATGGTTCCCCTTGTGAGGATGTCACAGCACTGTTCCAGGGGATTGTAGTTAAGGACATGGAGTAACCTTTGGGCAAGTGAGCTGCAGCATGAGTAAGCAACACAGTTGGTGGTCACTTAATGCCACCCCAAACAATGATGTAATGATATATCTTGATAGACACACATACATACAGATATGCACAATATGTGTCTAGATTCATGGAGCTGCTCCTGTAGCCAGCAATTTCTTGATTATGTGCCCTTTCAGTAGTGAATTGCACCTGCAGTGTCTTTAGAAAATCACAGTGTTTTACAAGATCTGGATGTGTCTCTATCCTTAATGAGTATGTATAGACCACCTGCATTAACTTGCTCACTGTCATTTTGAGGTCTAAAGATATGGATGGGCATGTAGTCTGATATGGCTTTGGTGCTGTCCACAGCCTTGAATCAGATGTCCTTGGCTACACGTCTACATATTCCAGGATGGGAACACCTTCCACAGAGTGGAATTCAGTGTTGCCATGCCCAGCGTGTAGCAGCATAACCATGATGTTGTATAAAGATGGCGTTCTCATTGCCAACTTTGCCCTTAACAGTAAATCTAAGACACATTGTGGGACTGTCAGCAGCCGGCCGGTACTCCAAATCTCAGGGGTGAGAGATGAAGACCATCACTGGTGAAGCATCGATATCTGTTGAGCAAGGCATCACAGGCAGACATGTAGTAGATACCCTGCCAAAGACACCACATACTAAGGCAATTATTGACTTCTATCAATTTCCGTGTGGATAGAGCCATCATCCTAGGTGACGACCAACTGCAGCTGAAAGCAATGCACATACCCATGAGAGCCACAAATTGACTAAGCTCATTCATGTGTCTGCATACAGTCCTACGATGTATGTTCCTAGTTGTACACACCTGCAGGAACTATGATGTCAACATTATGTTAACTAATGTTCCGTAATTTGCAGCAATATGTGGTAAGGCCTATTGTGTCAACCCACAGACAGCTATTTGTGATCTTTCTTATATGTACTGACTTGACACAGATACCAATGTGTCTCCAGAGGCAAGATTTGCTGAGGTGCCTGTTGTTTGGCAATGTGTCTGGTAAGGAGTTGCACACATGTAGGTGTGTGTGATGTGTGTGTGTAGGTGGTGCAGGATGTGAGCTGTGCATATTGGCATAATGCTTATTGCCATATGTAATGACTGCTGTTGGAGATACTATGGCAGCAAGGTTGGAAATGCAGTCACATCTGTCACAAATTGTGTTTGGGTGTCATAGGAGTAGAGGGGTGTGGACAGTCCCAACATCTCATCAGCAGGTCCCGCAATGTTAGGCTCATGCTGCCACACCCTTGAGGTTGACAGCCTGATATACAGTGTTTGTAGTCACACCCTGCAGTGAAGATGTGGATGCCCATGCATTCATAGAGGACTTCTACAACTTTGCTGACATTATGTTGGCCTCACAAGCATATGATGCCTGTCAAGCAACCAGACAGGTTATTATGCGAAATGATGTGTGAACACAGACGTGTTTTGGGTACATAACTGCATAGTATGACATGCCTAGGACATGTAGCAGGTAGACACAGTAGCTCTCACAGCCACATCATGCAGATATCCACCATTAATCTGTTGAAGGGCAGGATGCATGACAAGGTGTGAAATTGTCACCTACCCTGGCTCACAGCTAGTGTGCTGATTGTTTCAGCAAGTCTTGACACCTGTCAGTGGACATTGCACATTATATTATGGTGCTATAGCAGTGTTCCTAATCACCTACTTGTCAGTTTCTTAGTGACATACCACCAACCCAGGAATAGAAGGCACAAGACATGCAAAAGTCAACTGAGTACCCTGGTTGCTATACAAAGCATCTCCCTGGAGAAGGGTATATGCAGCCAACAGAGCCTTTCATGATGTGGGACAGCTATGGGGATGAACAAACAGGCTGTGTCCTGCTTCATATCATGGGCTTCGTAGTAACGTTTTGTGTGTGATGACAGAAAATGTATCAGAGTATGGTATCCTATATGAAAGTGGTGTCAGTGAGACCAGCATTAGTAGTTGCCAGGCACTGGAAATTCCATGGACTTCAATGCTTGACATAGTCTCCATTAGCTAATTCTTCATTAGCTAATTGGGTCCTTCCAGTACACACCACTTGGGTAGTATTCAACTGCAGAATACCTGTGTAAAACCACTATCTTACCTTCACAGGGTATACATATTACACTTCCCTAGCTTGTTTGTCTGTGCTCTGTACAGACACCTTGCATGACTCTCTTCTTGGAACATGCCGGAAGTAACTGCAGTACTTAGTTGATAAACAACAACTAGCATGTAGTGCCAAGCAGTGTCCCCAGATCTCTGAGCCATGTGATATGAACACCATGAAATGAGTTAGCATGGATACGAGCAGTAACACTGCCATACATCTACTGACACTGGACCAAACACAGCTTGTTTTGCTCAAGGTGAGATCATGCCTACCAACTTTAACTGGTGGACCCAATTGAGTGTTACACTATGCAATGGATGACAGGACTATAACTCATTCTACCTACCATGGCCTGACAAGGTATTTGACAATATTAGACCATCAGGCCTTGCTGGAAACTGTGCAGGTTATCTACAGAGTGTTATGCCAGCTGGTGGATAGACAAGTGTCTGACAGTCATAATCTGGGAAGACCTAAGCTACAATGATGCCAGTCAGCAGTGGATTTCCCCAGACATCATTAATGGTGTACCCCTTCTAGCCATTCCCTTCTTTGCAGTCATGGCCACTGTCTATGTCTCTGACTGACCACATCAGCAAGTGATTTCATATTAGGAGCTTTCACTGAATCCCTCACAGAACCAACAGTTATACAGGATGGCTTGAGACATACATTCAGTTTTTGTCTGAGCCACTGACAAATACAAAATGCCAATGACTGCACAACACAGCCCTTTGGAAAGTCATCCACTCCTGGAAAATATAGTAGTGTCCGCACTCCACACACAATTGAGCCATTAGTCATGAACTAATGGGCACAAAGAATAATGTAGCCTTTGACATTCACTGGTCGGTAAGATGTGGGGATGCATTAAATTTAATATGACATATACAGAAAGGTATGGGATGTAAATCCCAGACTGTCATTGTTATACTGAATTTGGCACTAATCACACCCATCATTGGGTGCAATGACACACTTGCTATGTCACTACACAGGCATATCATACAACTGTAGCAGTCAGACAGGTTCCATGGTAAACCAATACACATTGTAAATAACATGTCCTACGGAGTCTGTGTCAAGACCATATATGTGTAGTCTGTATCCTAAATACTTTGGAGGGGGATGTCTATGGCTGCAATACAGGGAGGTGTCAGATTCCATTTTACTAGAAAGGCTTACCCAGACTCTGCTGCACTTTGCTGTGAGGGAAAGGTTAGCTTGCTTTTTATTTGTTGCATTTTGTATTACTTTATTGCCTTTTTCTATTTGAATACTGCAATTTGTTTTCTTTGCCTTATGTTTTACTTGTATTCTGCTTTTAACTGCATAGTAAAACTTGAAAAGAGACCACAGCTCTGTCTCTTGTGAGTCAGGCAGAATTTTTTCCCACCCTCCCACCCAGTTACTGTTGTGTTCTTAAACACCACTGTCTTTCTAGTTGCCTGCCCCTTATGTTAATTTGACAATATATCTCATTTCCTCTCGGCTTTTACTGGCTTGTGTGAGTAAGCACAAATTCATCATTTTGAAAAAATCACTCCCCTTCAACTATTTAAATTTATTGGCCATCCTACTGTATTCCATAGTACCAGAATACAAATGTGACCACCCCTTTTCAATCTATCTTGCTGTTTTAAAAATAGTGATTCTCCACTAAAACCTAACTTTTTAGATAGATAACTTAGGTTACCTAGGTACACATCTAACTCCTCTAGTGCACACTGCAGTGTTTAGGATAAACCATTTTTTTTTCATCTTACCTTTAAGCATCCCTGTGACTACCACTTGCTCTAAAACTTGCTGGAAAGCACTAGGAAGCCTTAAACTGATACAAGCACTCAACTCTCCTTGTTAATAAGGAGAAATTAATTGTAAGCACTAAACAGCCTATAATAGCAAAGCACCTTGCTAAGGTAAGGGAAAATAGCTCTTGTACTTTACAAAAAATACACCAAACCAGGCATGTACAAGGGTCAGCTTCCAGTTATTTCTCCTGTCCACCTGCTGAATCTGGGCATACAGGGGCAATGCAGCAATTGCTTCATACACAGACAACCCTCTCCTCCTACCACCCAACACTACAACCTGTGAGAGATGCACTTACATAGCCGAACTGGAAGAAAAGCTCTCTCCACCCAAGATTGTGCTAGACAGTCAAGAGGAGAAGTTTAACACTCACACTACACCTCATGCAACACATAGCCCTTCTAAACCAACACCACCAACACCCTCACATAGCAACACTATACCCTCATATGTGGATGCCCTTAACAGTAACCTGCCCAAGCAACAAGAACCTCCGAAGCTGAAATGCAAACAAACACCAGTCACAACCAGTGTCACATAGCTCACAACACAAGTGTGCCACCCAACAGCAGCCCTTAAGGGAAGAAAACGTACCCAACACTTTAGTCATAGGTGACTCTATAATTAGACACACTGATGTCCCACTCACCAGGCTGAACAAGGAGAAAATTACAGTCAGCTGCCTGTCAGGTGCCAGGATCTACCACATAATGCATGCACTCAAGTCACTTCACAACAAGTACAAATATGACTGTGTCATAGTCCATGTTGGAGTGAATGACTTGAGACATACCTCCCTGGACTACATGAAAAAAGACATTGAAGAGCTCTCGAATCATGTGGCCCAGGCAGGTATGACCCTAGCCCTGAGTAGCATCCTGCCTTCACCCAGAATTATACCACAGTATAAGGACAAAATGACTGACTTCAACAATTGGCTAAGCTTCTTGTGTCATTCAAAGGGGATCCAGTATCTGTCTGCATGGGACGACATGATCAACAGACTACAATGCTTTGCCAGAGATAGTCTGCATCTGTCACCCCTGGGATTCAGGTTACTGGCTAAGGCTCTTGCCACCCCTATAGTGCCTTTTTTAGGCAAAGTTCAAAGGACAAAACTACCACCATAACAGGTACAAGCATGCAAAATCTGAAGGTAATGCTACTCAATGCTAGAAGTCTAAACCTCAAAATTCACTCTCTCGAGGCACTCCTAAAAATGGAGAACATCGATATCTGTGCAGTAAGTGAGACCTGGTTCAAGGCTGCAGAGAGCACCCCTGCAATACCAGGCTACAACTCTTACCACACTTTTCGGCCACCAAACCAGGACTGAAACACTAAAGGTGGAGGAGTGTCCATATTCATCAAGGATATTCACACCACCAGGCTAGTTGCCCAACATGATGCATCTGAAATTCTCCAGGTGCAACTAGCACTAGTTAGGACTGCAATCCAAATTGTAGCTTGCTGCAGATCCTCCACCATGCCCCAAGATTCTCACTACACCTTTCTAAACTTACTGGAAAATATTAAGATACAACCAAACACCCTGATACTGGGTGATTTCAACTATCCTACCATTAACTGGGAAAACTACTCATATACAAACACCCTTGTCCAATGGTTCTTGGAATTCATAAATTCCAATGCCCTTGATCAACTAATCCATAGTCCCACCAGGGGCTCCAATATCCTAGACCTGGTCATTACCAACATGGGAAATTGATGCTCCACACCTATGGTCACTCCCTCGGTCAGATCTGACCATAAGCTAATCACCTTTGACATCCACATCCCTCCCCCACCCCCTAGTATGAAAACCTCTGTAAAAAACCTTCTCCAAAGCCAACTTCATGCTACTCAAGTCAGAAGTGACAAACTTCATGACACCCATGCAGACGGAAACTGAAAGTTTGACTGCTGAATCCTACACTAAGGCACTGTATGAGCACATCCACTTGTGCATAAATTGTGCCATCCCAAATAGAACAAGATGCTGTCCTCCAAAAAAAAGGAAGCCAATCTGGTGGTCCCCTGCCATAAACAAACTTTACAACAAAAAGAAGAAACTGTTGCATTAAAGAGGAAAATACCAGGATGCAAAAAAACTCCTTTACTAGCCTCAGTAAGAAGCTGAGATCCCTCATAAAATCCTCCAAAGCTACTTATGAAAATAAAATTGCCAAAGATTCCAAAAACAACCACAAGGCATGTTATAGTTATGTCAAGAATCTAAATGGCAATGCTCAAATCTGTTCTGAGCTGCAACAGAATGGCATTAAATATACTGATCCCAAGGATATTGCCAATATCCTGGCAGATCGATTCAGTCCCAACTTCACCCCCTCTCAACCCCTAAAGTGCCCATCTCAATACCGAAAGATTGGCAAATTCCAGTAATAATGGCTGCACAGGTAAAGTACGCACTCTCCAAACCTAAGAATGCAGCATACATGGGACCAGACGACATCCCGGGCTGTGTATTAAATGAACTACAAAATGAACTGGCACCTCACCTAAGTGTCATGTTTAATCATAGCCTCACCTCAGGCTTCATGCCCACTGAGTGGTGCACAGCTACAGTTATCCCACTCCACAAGGGGGGATCCACCTTGGATTCTGGGAACTACTGCCTCATCAGTCTGATGAGCCTGATCTGCAAGGCCATGGAACGTATTATCATGGAACTTATAAACAAAGACATTGGCAACCTTCAAGCACTGAACCCCAACCAGTTTGGGTTCATAAAGGGCCGATCATGTCTCCTGAACATGAATGACTTCTTTAAATTAGTCTTCAGAGCTGTGGATGAGGGTAAGGTGGTCCACACAGCCTATCTAGACCTCACTAAGGCCTTCAATACCATTCCCCACTCTGGAATCATAGATAAACTTACTAAGCTGGGCATTAATCCCTACATCACTTGATGGGTTGCCAACTGGCTTACTGAAAGAACCCACAGTGTAAAAATAGCTGACTCCAAATCCAACTCCAGACAAATGACAAGTGGAGTAGCTCAGGGTTCAGTCCTGGGACCGTTCTTGTTTGACATCTACTTCTCTGAAGTACAGGCCAACACTAAGGGACTCTGGCTAACAAGGTTCACAGATGACTGCAAACTGGGAGCCATTATCGAATCCCCAAATTATGTTGATATTCTACAAAAGGGCCTTACATAAACAGATGCTTGGTGCCAGAGCTATGGGCTCAAGCTCAATGCCCATAAATGTATAGTTATCCCCTTTGGCAAAAACATGTACCCATGAATTACCACATAGGTGGCAGTACACTAAACACCGAAAGTGTGATAAGAGACTTACGGACACAGGTTTCACTGTCAATAACCACATCGCCACAACAGTCAGGAAATCCTTCTATGTGGCACACCTCATCACTTAGGGTATTTCATCCAGAAAAAAGGAGGACATTGTCCCACTGTACTCATCCCTCATTAGACCCATTATAGAATACAATACCCTGCAACAACTGGAAAGACCACAGAAATACCTCACTAAAAGAATCACAGGCCTAAAGCAGATGCACCATGCTGACCGTCTAAAAAAAACTCCAGCTATACTCTGTCACATATCATCTACTCAGAGGCGATCTCTGCTTAACATACAAGGCCATGTCACCCAGAACTGTTGGACAAGCTACTCTTAAAGAAATCCCAGTCCCTCAGAGCTACACACTTCAGGGATCTAAACCTTGTATCACAATGAACAAAACATGCAGGAAGGATAGGTTCCTAACCCAGAGACTCCCCAGACTCTGGAATAGACTGCCCATGCATGTCAAGCAGAGCGCTTCTTTGGCCCACTTCAAAAGGAACCCTGACGATTGGATGGAAGATAGGAAATTCACCCTGGGGATCACGTCAGTCACCGTGCTAGACAGGGGTCCAGGGAAGTAAATACTGTGGAAGAAATAGCCAGGGAATTGTTATGGCTAGGCTTGTATGGACCCTAGGGCTGATAGCCTAGTATGAACCTATGAACCTATGAATGTATCCATGACAGGATTAACACATGTCTTACCTGTTCTACACACCTACATTGTCCCTGTGGTATAAATAGTACATGCTGGAGAGACAGGTATGTAACACAGACAGTACACCCTATATGCAATAGGCCTCCCATGCATTTGAAGCACACATCTGCTGTGACACACATCATGTTCAAGTTACACAATGGGATGCAGAACAAGACAATCATATTGGTGTGGCCAAATGTCTGTACTGGATGCAGAAAATTTTAGGTGAGTCACTCAAGCACCACAGCTTGTAGATGTGTTAGCTTCGAAAACCCTGGAGACACTTATCAAGGGTATCAGACCTTTATACAGCTTAGAGTATGCTGAATGATGGGATTGTCCTTGTTAGCCTGTTATACACATATGAACCTATGGAGCCATGCACCTAGAGTGCTGCACCTTGCTGAAGGCATATTTCTTCTCTGCTGACACTTCATTCTGTGATGTGACGTCTATGGCTTTATTGCTGCTGTGTAGCCATAGGTTTTCCAAACAGAATCCTGAAACAGAAATATAAAAGGTCTGTGATACACCTTTCATTGTGTAAGTATACAGCCATTACAATATCATACAACATAAGGTACACAAACGTATGTGGCTTAATCATTACAAATGTCAGCATACAGTATCTGTCAGTAACCAGCACAAGTGCCATGGCAAAATAACACTGCATTACACAAGTACATTTTAATTTATATAGTCACCCTGTGCATCAGACACATAGCTTCATTTCCCTGCATTGAAGACAAGGATGACAGGGATGTGGTACACATATCATCACTTGCACAGGGTGTTCTGTGGGGGTATAGGAGGCCTAGGCTGAATCAAATGGTTGACAGTATGTGTGTGATCCATGAAGGGAAGCAGGCAAGATGGACCATGGAAATGTGCCATGTGTGTCTGTAGGTGACCTGCATTTGACAGTGGTGTGTGAGTGTGTGCATGTATACAGTCAAGCTCAGTGCTAGCCCTACATGTGTGTTTGTTGGACAGCTTTGAACCATGCGTGGTAGAGCTGACAGCTCACTGTCTCCAGCCCCAAACACGGGAACTGGCTCAGCCAGGGGATTGCACTTGCACCCCCATGGCCAAGGTCAGAAATGGTGTTAGTACCCGATGGTGACTGCTGTGTGCTGGGACTGTGTCCTCCACAAGAATGCCCAGAACCACAAGATCATGGCCTGCCATGTCTTGGTGTGGAGAGCATACTCCCCTCTGTAGTGCTGGATGAACTGCCACTATGGGAATGTAATTGTGCACAGACATGTGGACTCTCAGCAGATAGGGTTGTTGACCTACATCCACAAGTCTGACAATCATCTCCAACCACACATTCCAGTAGACACACTGTGCATTCCAAGACAGATAGTCTGCAATCTGTCTCAGCCCACCTTCTTTCCACTGTATCAGTTGACCGATCCAGGGTGTCAGCAATGTGGTGTAGACAGTCACGAATGTCAGACTGTGCTGCATCCATAACCCTAAGCATAAGTCTGGAGTTCCTTTCAGAATATGCCTGTGCCTCCATGACAGCTCAAAACATACAGCGAGTGACCCATTATGTGACATCTCTAACAGGTGGTGGACAGACAGCAGGCCTCCTACAAGCATCCCTATCAATCTGCCTGTGTAGATCATCCCCAGCTCTCTGGCTAAGGCCAGTATCTACACTCACTGGAGTCATAGTTGCCACACTTTTCTGTTCAATGTCCCCACCTTCTGACTGTCCAATATCTGTGGCCTCTGGGGACTGGGTATGTGTGAGCATACTGATTGTGTGCGATGACAATAAGGGCAGAAGAGGGGTGTCAACCACTGGGACAGATTCAACCCCTGAAACCTCCACCTGTGCCTCACTTTGGCCACCATCATCATCAGAGTCTGAAGAGACACTGACATCAGGCTGTGTAGGGGACAGAGACCAACCCCCCGGTCACCTGTGATAACAAAGGGAAAAAAAAGTACATTAATACATGCACTATTATGCTCTGCAGTACTATGTTGCAATATATTTAAAGCTCTGTACACTGTTGTCACTGTTACAGACCTGTTGAAAACCCAATCTCATATAGTAGGACAAGAGGATATTACTTTTCCCACAAACAGCTGTAGTTACTTGTAAATAAAAGCTCTTTACACAGCAATCTCATCAGCAATAATGAGGTACACTGTTGACATTTGTGAAGACTCTGCACAGTTGACAAATATGGCAATTTGTAATGTCCTGACAATACTGCAACATCTATCAGTGTGGTCACACCTACACGGCATAGGTATGACTCTAACATGTGTGCAGTCAGAAAATATCTGTGCTGTTGGCAGTCATGCCGATGTTACAGCAATCCAGGCAGTAGGCCTATGATGACACTTTAGGGATTACATTGTTGTAAGCCTACATCTGTAACAAAACAGTGTCATGTTTATCAGGAGCAGGACCATGACCTTGTCCAATACCTGATGGTCCCGTGAAAAGTTGAAGGAGGGGTAATGTCAGTACCACCGTATGTTGCACAACAACAAGGTAATACATCCATATATCTCACATTTACAGTAGCTACTGTGATAATTCTTATATTGGTCAACATCTAAACATGAGAGTTAAACTCCAGTTAAACCCTTCTCTTCCCCAAAGAACAAAGAACTGACACTCACCTAAAAGTATATACACCCTGACACCCTGAATGCTACAGTATTGCAATGTTGATCAAACTAATCTTCCTGCACGTTCCTCTGTGGTGGAAACTGTGGCACCCACATCCGTGATGTATGGTATGATTGATGCCTGGGAGCTGTTGTGTGGGCCTAGGTTCACCAGGAATTCCTCAGTGGCTGAGAGTAGTTGTTCCACTGCAGGCCCTCCACTGGTGACACCATGATCCCTGGCTACATCTGCTGCTCTTCTGCATGAAGCATTGATAGTATCTGTTATGTGGTGTTCAATCTGCTCATATGTCCTACTCTGATGACCTGTGGCATTCATGTCACAGACAAGGTCAGCCCAAAAAGCTGCCTGCTGTTCCCTATTTTGCCTCCCCCTGGACAGTAGGAGTTCATGGTGTTGCCAGAGGCCTTCCAGTATATCATTCTCTGCATCTGTGAAATGTGCACAGCATCTTGGATTCATGTTTCCTGAAAGACACCAAAATGGGAACACGTCAGGATCACATATGTGGAAGTACACTATGTAGAGATACAGCAAGAACAGAATGGCATTCCTTGTTACAAGCAGGGTTTCTTATGTGTATGCATATTAATGCATGACCTGACACTTTATGCACTTATAGTTTTGCTATAGGGATATGTGAAATGTGTTTCTATCTGCAGGCCTGTGACTTCCTTCAGAGAAAAGCAGACATTTCATTTGAAATACTTCATGTAGATAGAGTATATGACTCAGTCACTAATTGCTGGCTTCACAATAATGTAATTTAAGTGCTACACACTGCTGGATTTGAACCCAGGATTGTGTCTAGCAAAATGTACTGTTTGCAAGGCATTTAACAGACTGGGTTACTGAGTCACTATTACAACAAGTGGTTTTGCAAGATATAAGTGCACACATACAGGCTGTGAAATACTTCTTTTTACATCCATCATTATGTGCATGGCTTTATATGTATGTATTCCTGCACCAGGGTCCCAGTTGAATATGTATTTTGCCATTAATGCCTTAGCAGGTGTATTTTTAAACATTGCTGAGAAAAGGGCACATTTACCTACTATTAGAGACCTCACTTCCATCCATTATTCTGTGTTTGACTTCCTACTGGTGTACTCTTGTACCAGACTCATAGGTTCATAGGTGTGTACTAGGTTAATAGCTCATGAGCCTTTACAAGCCTAGCCCATAGGATTACCCTGGCATCATGCCACCCAACCTTAGTTCCCAGTGCCTCTGTCTAGTAGAGCCATTGGAGTGATCCCAGGGTAAATTTTCTATTTTCCATCCACTCATCAAGATTTCACATGAGGAGGGCCAGGGAGGTGCTCTGTTTGACATGTATGGGAAGTCTATTCCGTAGCATGGGCAGTCTCTGGGTTATGAACCTGTCCCTCCAGCATGTTCTGTTAATTGTGGCAATGAGGTTGAGGTCTCTGCAATGTGTGGTGTGCAGGGATTGGGATTTCTTTAGAAGTAGCATTTCTAACAGAGCTGGGTCAGACATGGCTTTGTAAGTCAAGCAGGGATTGGGATTTCTTTAGAAGTAGCATTTCTAACAGAGCTGGGTCAGACATGGCTTTGTAAGTCAAGAAGAGATTGCCTCTAAGTAGGCGATATGAGAGAGTATAGTTGGAGTTTTTTGAGTCTGTCCCTATAGGACAAGTGCTTAAGGCCTAGGATCCTTTTGTGAGATACTTTTGTGGCCTCTCCAGTTGTTGCAGGTGTTGCAGGTGTCCAGTGAGGTACATGCCAAATGGGATATTGTACTCGATGACTGGCCTAATGAGGGAAGAGTAGAGGGACACAATGACCTCTTTCTTCCTGGATGCAAAACCCTTAGTAATGAGATATGCCACATAAAAGGACTTTCTGACTACAGTGGCAATGTGGTGGTCAAAAGAGAGGTTGCTGTCAACCTGTATAATGCCTTCTGTGCTCAGTGGACTACCATCGATGTGGTAATTCATGGGAACTGTGTTTTTCCCAAAGGGGATGACAACACGTTTTTAGTATTGAGCTTAAGGCCATGGTTCTGACACCAGTCGTTGGTCTCAGTGAGGCCTTTCTGTTCGGATGTCAGCATCACTTGGGAAATTAATAATAGCTCCCAACTTGCAATCGTCTGAGAACTTAGCAGCCAGAGTCCCTTCGTGTTGGCCTGGACTCCAGAGAAGTAGATACTAAACAGGAGAGGCTCAGGACTGAACCCTGTGGGACTCCACTTGTGACTGGTTGGCAGTCTGACTTGGAACCAGTTACTTTCACACTGTGAGTTCTATCTGTGAGCCAGTTTGCGACCCACCTAGTAATATAGGGGTTGATGCCTAGCTTAGTGAGTTTTTCTATGATTCCTGAGTGGGAAATGGTATCAAAAGCCTTGGCCAGGTCAAGGTAGTCTGTATGAACCACCTTGGCTTCATCCACAGCTCTGGTGACTGACTTAAAGAAGTCGACCAAGTTAAGTAGGCATGATCTACCCTTCACAAAACCAAACTATGTGGGATCCAGAGTTTGGAGATTCCCTATATTGTTGTTTATTAGGTCCATGATGATGTGTTCTGTAGCTTTCATATCAGACTCATCAGACTAATGGGGTGATAGTTCCCAGGGTATGTAATCGCTCCTACTTTGTGGAGAGGGATGACTGTAGCTGTGCACTATTCGGTAGGGATAAAGCCTGACGTGAGGCTGTGCTTGAACAGGGCACACAGGTGAGGTGCCAGTTCACTCTGTAGTTCATGTAGAACACAGCCAGGGATATTGTCAGGTCCCATAGATGCTGTATTCTTGGCCTTTGACAGTGCTGTTTTAACCTGTGCAGCAGTAATACTGGGTGCCTGGTAATCTACTGGTATTGTGCTTGGTCTTTTGGGGAGAGAGAGAGGGGTAAAGTTGGCAATGAATCTGCTGACCAGTATATTGGCAATATCTGTTGGCTCAGTATAGGAGGTACCATTGTGCAGTAGCTCAGAGCAAACCTGGGTATTGCCGTGGAGATTCTTTACATAACTATAGAAGGCCTTATGATTGTCTTTACTATCTGCTGCAATTCTGTTTTCATAGCTAGCTTAAGAGTTTTTGATCAGGGATCTCAGCTTTTTGTTGAGGCTGATAAGGGAATTTTTCCTGTCTTGGGACTTCACCTCATTCTGCATCAGTTTCCTCCTTCGGTTCATAGGTTCATAGGTTCATAGGTTCATACTAGGCTATCTGCCCTAGGGCATTTATAAGCCTAGCCAGAGTGTGTTTGGCTTTCGCCACCCATTTTAAATTAATTTTGCTATGCCCTTTTTCAAGGTTAGTATACTGTGCCTCTGTCTAACAGTGACACAGAAGTGATACCCAGGGTAAACCTATGATCTCCCATCCACGCATCAAGATTCCTCTTGAAGAGAGTCAATGAGGGACTCTGCCTAACCTGGACTGGGATTTTATTCCAGAGTGAAGGGAGCCTCTGGGTTATGAATCTGTCCCTCCAGCATGTCCTATTTATTTCAGTGCTAAGGTTCAAGTCTCTCGAGCGCGTAGCTTGATGGGATTTGGATTTTCTGAGGTGCAGCATGTCCATTAATTCCGGGTTGGATATGTCAGGCACAGATCGCCTCTGAGCAGGCAGTATGCCACTGAGTAGAGCTGGAGTTTCTTTAACCGGGCAGCATATGGCATCTGTTTGAGTCCTTTGATCCTCTTGGTGAGGTACTTTTGGGGTCTTTCCAGTTGTTGCAGGTGTCTGGTAAGGTACATCCCAAAAGGGGCATTGTACTCAATTATGGGCCTGATGAGGGATGAGTAAAGAGGCACGATGACCTCCCCTGATCTAGATGTGAATCCCTTCATGATTAAGTGGGCTATATAAAATGTTTTTCTAACCACTTTGGCCACGTGGTTGTCAAATGAGAGATTGCTATCAACTTGGGTCTCCAGGTCCCTAATTACTTCTTATGTACTTAATGGATTACCACCTATGTGGTAGTTTGTGGGCACTTTGTTTTTGCCAAAGGGGATGACTATACACTTTTTGGCATTTAGCTTGAGGCCATGGCTCTGGCACCAGTTGTCTGTTTCTATGCGGCCCTTTTGTTGGATGCTTGTGTCGGCTGGAGAGTCGATTATGGCGCCCAGTTTGCAGTCATCTGTGAACTTGGTCAGCCACAGTCCTTCCGTGTTGGCCTGTACCTTTGAGAAATATATACCGAACAAGAGAGGTCCCAGGACGGAGCCTTGTGGGATGCCACTTGTAACTGGTTTGGAGTCTGACATGGCTCCAGCAATTCTAACCATGTGGGTTCTGTCCTTGAGCCAGTTTGCAACCCATCTAGTGATATAGGGGTTTATATTTAAGCTGGTGAGCTTATCTATAACGCCTGAGTGGGGTATTGTATCGAAGGCTTTTGCGAGGTCCAGGTAGGCTGTGTGGACCACCATCCCCTCGTCAATGGCCTTGGTGACTGTTTCAAAAAAATCAACCAAGGTTAAGAGGCAGGATCTGCCCTTAACAAAGCCAAACTGGGTAGGATCCAGTGTCTGTAGATCCCCAATATCTTTATTTATGAGGTCCATGATGATCCTTTCCATAGCTTTGCAGACCAAGCTAGTCAGGCTTATGGGGGATAGTTTCCAGGATCCATTGAGGCACCACCTTTGTGGAGAAGGACCACTGTTGCTGTACGCCACTCTTTGGGTACATATCCTGTAGTAAGGCAGAGATTGAACAGTAGTTTTATGTTTGGGTTTAGCTCTTTTTGGAGTTCATGTAGGATGCAGCCCTGAACACCGTCTGGTCCCATTGATGCTGTGTTTTTTGCTTAGGAGAGGGCAGCTCTTACCTGAGCATCTGAGATGTCAGGGGGGGCAGCACTCTGCGGGGATAGATATTTGCCCTTTTGGTGGGGGGGGGGAGTTTGTGCTGAACCTGTCAGCTGGGATGTTGGCAATGTATGTGGGTTCGGTTATTTTTTGTCATTTTGGACTAATTCTGAGCATATCTGGGAATTCCCACCCAGGTTCCTAACATAACTAAAGAAAGCCTTGTGATTATCCTTACTGTCCTGTGCAATTTTTCTCTCGAAGCTGGCCTTAGACAATTTTATGAGTGCCCGTAGTTTTTTGCTAATACTGATCAGAGATGCCTTCCCTTTTTGGGATTTTGCTCTATCATGTAGTAGCTTCCTCCTTCTATTGTATAGTTTGTTTATGGCTGGGGTCCACCAGACAGGATGTCTGCCTTTGGAGGATTGGGTCTTGGTTTTATTTGGGATTGCATGATCCATGCATTCCTGAAGGTGTTCATAGAATGCATTTATAAAGGATTCTGTTGTCTGGGCCGTATTTTTCACAGGCTCGGGGGCTTTGAAGGATTCCACCTCGGTTTTGAGGAGTGTGAAATTTGCTTTAGAGAAGTTTTTCACTGTGGTTTTCAGGGCAGGGGGTGGAGTTGGGATGTGAATATCTAGTGAGATTAGTTTATGGTCTGATCTTACCAGTGAGGGATACACTTCTTGTCTGGAGCATAGAGTCCCCATGTTGGTGATGATCATGTCCAGTATGTTTTCCCCTCTTGTGGGAGTGGTAACAAGTTGTTCCATAGCATTTGAGTTTATAAATTCTAGGAACCTTTGGGCTAGGGTGTTGGAGCTAGAGTAATACTCCCAGTCTATGTTTGGGTAGTTGAAGTCGCCCAACATAATGGTGTTTGGAGAGACCTTCATATTTTCAAGTGTTCTCAGGAAGGCCGAGTGGGGTTCCTGGGTTTGGGAGGGTGGTCTGTAGCAGGCTATAAACTGGAAGGCAGTTTTACCCACTGTTAGTTGCACATGTTTAGTCTCTGATGCTTCATGCTGTGCCACCAACCTGGAGGTCTGGGTATCTTTGACGAATATTGATACTCCCCCTCCTTTTGTGGTTCGGTCCAAGTTTTGGGGCCGAAAAGCATGGTATGAGGTATAACCTGGTACTGCTGGGGTGCTCTCAGGAGCCTTGAACCAGGTTTCTGTTACTGCACAGATATCGATGTTCTCCATGCTAAGGAGAGGTTCGAGTGTGTGCATCTTGAGGTTTAGACTTCTGGCGTTGAGTAGCATTACTCTTAGTTTCTTATCTCCTGTGATACCTATGGAGGTGGGTTTGTCTTTTGAGCCTTGCCTAAAAAAGGCACTATGGGGGTAGCAAGAGCCTTTGCCAATATCTGAAAGCCCAGGGGTGACAGGTGCAAGCTGTCCCTAGTGGAGCATCGTGGCTTGTCGAGCATGTCATCCCAGGCTGACAGGCATTGGATCCCCCTTGAATGACACCAGTACTTAAGCCAATTGTTGAAATTGATCATCTTGTCTTCATATTGGGGCATCATTCTTGGTGAGGGTAAAATGCTACACAAGGTCAGGGTCATACCGGCCTGGGCTACATGCTCAGAGAGCTCGTCTATGTCTCTTTTCATGTAGTCCAGGGAGATACGTCTCAGGTCATTCACACCAGCATGGACAATGACTGAGTCATATTTGTACTTGCCTTGGAGTGACCTGAGTGCTTGTGTTATGTGACGGATCCTAGCGCCCGACAGGCAGCTCACCGTGACCTTCTCCTTTTCCAGCCTGGTGAGCGGGACGTCAGTGTGCCTGACGATAGAGTCACCTATTACAAGTGTATCAGGTGTGTTGTTTAGCCTTAAGGGCTGTGACTGTTCGGCACACTGGCTTTGTGAGCTATGTGTTGCACGTGTTTTGTTTTGGGATAGCGGTTGCTTGGGTGTCTGCTTTGGAGGTCTCTGCTGCTTAGGCAGATTTTTATTTAGAGCCTCCGAGTATGTTTTTGTGTGTTTATGTGTTTGGTTTGCTGTCGTGGTAGGTCTATGTGAGACTGGAATTGTAGTGAGTGTGGTTTCCTTCTCCTCCTGACTGGTTTCGCCAGTACTGAGTTGAGAGAGCTTTGCCTCCAGTATGGCTATATGGTTGCATCTCTCACATGTGCTGGAATTTGTTGGGAGGAGGAGAGGGTTATCTGTGTACATTAGGCAGTTGTAACATTGCCTCAGGATTCCCAGATTCACCAGCTGGACCGGAGAGGAGATTGACAACTGACCTTTGGACATGCTAGAATAGTATTGAGAATTCCTTTATAATTGAAAAAAAGGGCCAGTGGGGAATAAGGTACTCAAGGGGAGTTTGTGAGGGTGTAGTGCTTTTAATTTTTTAGTGCTGACTTATATAATTGCTTTAGTGAGCAAGTGCCAGGTATCTTAAATGCAATGTGTTACAGGTAACTTAAATGCAAAAATGACAAACAGTAACTTTCTTTCAAGTGAAACAAGGAAATAAGCACAGTAAGCAATGCAGATATCACTAGGGATCCACAGAAGCGCTGAAAAGCCACGTTTTAGGTGGAATTAGCATTTCAGGGAAATAACAAGCAAACAAACAACAATCATACAAACAAAGCTAGATTCAGAAGGCCTGGATGTAGTCTATGCTACAGCAAACAAGGTGTACCAATTTCAGTAAGAAACAGTTCAAATATGCAGGCACTATAAGCCTTTAACCAGAAATTCCCAGCTTAGAAGGGCAGAGTCCAGCCTCTCCTCCCACTAGAGTGCAGACCACGAACCTTCTTAATGTAAAATAACTGGCCTGAAGCCCAAGTGCTTAAACCAGAACTAATACACTTTTAGAATAACAGACACTGAGCCCTCAATCAGCACTTCCCAACTTAGAAGGATGTAAGCTACCTGTCCTGCCACCACAGTGCAGGCCACAAACCTTCCTAATGTAAAACAACTGGTCTGAAGCCCAAGTACTTAATCCAAAAGACTTAGAATGATAGCTACACTTTAATCAAGTTACTACCAAGCAGTAATAAATACAATTGAATACTTTAAAGAATGCCTGGATTAGTGCTCAAGTTATACAAATAAAGCTAGATTTAGCAGGCCTGAATCTAGGCTATGCTACAGCAAACAAGGTGTACCAATTTAAGTAAGAAGCAGTTCAAATATGCAGGCACTTTATAGAGTTTGTTTATGGCAGGGGACCACCAGATTGGTTTCCTTTTTTGGATGGGAGGGTCTTGGTTCTATTGGGTATAGAGAGATCTATGCATTTGTGTACATGTTTGTACAGTGCATTGGTGTATGATTTGGCAGTCATGCAACTATTCTCGATTTGCATGGGTGTCGTGAAGTTAGCCACCTCTGTTTTTAGGAGCCCAAAGTTAGCTTTGGAGAAGTTTTTTATGGTGGTTACCTTTGCGTGGGGGGTATGTGGATTTCCAAGGTTAGTTTGTGGTTGGATCTAACCAGGGAGGAGTTGACTATTGGTGTAGAGTAATTGTTGCCCATGTTAGTAATGACCAGGTCAAGGGTGTTGCTACCTCTAGTGGGGTTAAGAAAGAGCTGGTCTAAGGCATTGGAATTAATTAATTCCAGGAAATGTTGGGCAAGTGTATTGGTACATGAGTAGTTTTCCCCAGTTAACGGAGGGGCAGTTGAAGTCACCCAGTATGAGCATGTTAGGTTGGAACCTAGTATTCTCCAGGGTGCTTAGGAACATGGAGTCTGAGTCTTGGGACATGGTTGGGGACCTATAGCAGCCTATGACCTGAATCGCTGTCTTACCCAGTGTTAGCTGCACCTGAAGAATCTCTAATGCATTATGTTGGGTTACAAGTATGGAGGTGTGCACATCCTTTATGAATATGGACTCCAAGGTACACTCCTAGGTTTTCCATTACTCTTTAAGCAAGTTTGCAACCACAGCACAATCTGCAGCTCTGCTTAAACATGCTTAATGAATGTAACTTGCAATTACTATGTTTTGCTTAAACATGTTTTAATTAATAGCTGTGTGGTATGGCAAGTTAATGCAGTAATCTGCAGGTAAAATGGTCTTGGGATTAAATTAGGGGACAGGTGTTTATTTTGTACATGTTTATTATCATTTACAACACATATATCAATATAGCTCCATTTAGCTGTGCTTAGGCAAGCTACCCAATGTGTCGTGCAAAAAATATATATAAATAAAGAAAAATGTGGATATAGAAAAGTGGGGAAATGGGGTGCAAACAGGGGGAAAACATAGTGAAAGGCAGGGAGGAATGTGCAGGAAGCATGTAGGAAAGAACCACAGCTTTCCATTTCTTGTACAGCAAAATGTGTGCTCTTTGACAGAATTTGTCAATGACTTTAGATTCTCATCCCCAGAGTGGGTGTGAGGACAACATAACTGCATTGTTAAGCCAATTGGAACAAATTATGTGTGTCCAGTGGACATGTGTGTGAAATGGAGAGATATTTATGGGGTGATTTTTATTTTTTGGGACAAGTGCCCATTTTTTTTAAGGTGAGAGTGGAATGTTGAGGAAGGGACATAGGTACATGTAGGGGAGGTAAGTTGGGTAGGTGAGGAAGCTTTTGCAGATAGATAAGACAGACAAGACAGCAGACAGGCATGGTGTGTGATACAAGGGGGGGGCATCTTGGATGGGGAGGGTGTAGTGGAAATGCAGTCCAATGTGCCACCACAAGGTAGCAGCGTGACTCACATCCCCACCCATGGGACTCTCAGCACTGCTCTGTTACTGCCCTGAGGGTGGCAGCAGTAAAAGCTGGGCTCCTGGGTGAGTCTGCCCACCCAGGGTGGCCAGCATGCTCTTCATCTGGTGCAGGCATCATCCAAACCCATGGAAGGTGATCCTGCACACCAAACCCAGCAGTTCATCATGGGTGACAACTCCCACTCCACTACCACTCCCAGAGGGGAGTCCATCCCCATCCCATAGGGCAGTATTACCTGATGCCACAAGTAGTGCAGGGGCAGCAGAGTGGGCATCACCAGGCTGGGATTGGGACATGCTGGGACCTGGTGCCCCGGCTGGAGGAGGCAAGGTAGGCAGATCATGAGCAACCGGCTGACCTTGATGTGTTATAGTAAAGTTGTTATAACAATAAGTTATGGTTAGTAATAACCAAACAATCTTAGTATTAACAGAATAGAACATAATATTAATCCATATACATATTAAGGTATATTATGTGTAATACAGCATTAAGTAATATAACAGTAAGTATGTTAACAGCAAGCCAGTATGAAATAACCATCCACAAAAAGACTGGTAATACATACTTCTACAGGTGTGCAGTGTCAGTTGTGAGTACAATAACTACAATTCTTCTATAACTGATGTATCACATACATACCTCTCAAGCTATTAGCATGGGACAGTATGGGTCAAGCACTAACAAATGCAGGTACATAACTACATAGAACAGTGTCACATAATGTGCATGTACATGACTACCAAGGTGTTCTGTAAATGGATTTAAAAATACATTGCATTGCAGGTAATCATTTATCTGGTAATCATGGATGAGACAGATTAAGAGGTTATAATTACATTACAAAAAATTGTGACAGTTGAGAGGTATGTTTGTGTATATTAAGTAGACTAGACAGCTGTTATGCCTTACTTGGCAGGCATAGGAGTAGAACCCAAACACTGCGACTGCAGGGACATCTACAAATAATGTAGCAATTGACTGCAGCAACTTAGAACAAACATGAAATTAATACACTTCTGCAAATATTAAGACAGATTTAGTTAGGACACCACAATCCTGCTTAACACTTTATTGGTATTGATGTTAATTATCTGTAAAGTCTACATACAATATCTGCCCATAAAGTGGGCTACCTCACCCATATACCTGCTGTTCTTTGAGTAGGAGGAAAAGAGAGCATTATGTGACTGAAAATGGCCTGGATACAGCCTTGAACTGTACTATGAGGTGTGCATACATTTCTCAGGCCATTACTTTTGTATTCTACAGCTATTACAGTTTTACAGTTGACTGCAGTGACATTAGAACAGACATGCAATGAATATAGCCTTACTGAAAATATTAAGACAGATTTAGTTAGGATGCCACAATCCTGCTTAACACTTTATTGGTATTGGTGTTAATTATCTGTGAAGTCTACGCACAATATCTGCCCATAAAGTGGGATAACTCACCCATATACCTGATGTTCCTGGAGTGGGAGCAAAAGAGAGCATTTTGTGGCTGAAATTGGGCTAAAGATAGCCTTGAACCATACTATGAGTTGTGCAATACATTTCTCAGGCCATTACTTTTGCATTCTACAGTTATTACAGTTTTTTTACTTGACTGCAGCAACCTTACCATACACATGCAATGTATACAGCTCTACTGTAATTATGTTATGACACCACAATCCTGCTTTACACCTTTTTGCTTATTGTTATTGGTATTGCATATTGTTTATTGCACTACAGGTTTTATTGTTTGTTTATTGAGCTACAGTGCTAATTGTCCATTTATTGCACTACAGTTTTTATTGTTTATTCTTTATTGCAATACACTTTTTATTGTTTATTCTTTATTACAGTACAGTTTTTTATTACTGTACAGTTTTTACTGTTCATTGTTTATTGCACTACAGTTAGCATAATGTATCTGTACTTACCACTCTCACGGCTCAAGCCATCCAGGCACCTGGCATGGGATTGCATGCTGCAAGCCATCTCAGTTGCAGCTATTGGGAGAGAAGCACACCATTATGCATACAAGTTTTGCACAGATTCAGCTTAAATTTTAGGAAAATAGTGGAAGAAATGATTTACTATTAAAATTTCGAGATTGAGATGTCTGGAGATGGAAAATTTAAAACACAGATGCTTGCATTTTCATCCATTTGAACATCTCAATGTTCAAAAGTTTATATTACCAAATGCATTGTGTATTCGCTAATATAAATTTGAAGAACAGTACAGAGATCATGGTACAGTGTGGTTTGGGAAATTCATCCCTTTCCTCACTGTAGTCCAATCTCGAAGTTGGAATATATAGTTAGCAGGGGTTGTGGGGGGCACAGTCCCCCACACGGGGTGCAGGGGGGCTTGGCCCCTGCAAAACTATGATGTTAGGTATAGGAGTTTACTTTATGTGAGTTCCTATATGGACATCATGTGATGTGTTCGGAAACAATGTTGAATCTGCTGAATTCAATCAGCGGATTCGACATTGTGACTTCTTTTTTTCACATTCAAGGTTTAGTTACGATATGTTGTGCTCAAATTATTTTGACATTAGACATATTGATAGTAAACTGGAAGAAATTCTTGCATATGTCTGGAGCATGCCCATCCCTGGCCTCTTGGACCCAGGTGTCCAAAGTTCCCTTCTTTCTACACTTCAACTTGTCATAGTGGTGGCGACACTATTCACCAGTGCGGGGAATACCAGTAGCACTGGTAAGTTCATTGGTCACCTGATCCCAGGCCTCAGCCTTACATTCTGAGCCCTGGTAATTGCCTAGGTTCATAACTGTGTATGAGGAGCCCAAAAAAACCTGGAGTCCTACATATCCTATCTCTGCACCCAAAAGCACGCACCCTCAACAACACTGCCTGGCATACTGAGAGTTGGAAAGACTCCAACAACTGTTGCAGAATTCCTGTCTATTGGCCTTAATATAGACTTTTTTCCCACCCTTACACATCATTCAGTAGCTTTCAAAAAAGAGCCGCTCTGCTAAGCATCACGTAAATCAGTTAAGCAGAGCTGAGTGTCATTGTGAAAACTCTCACAATAGTGGTTTTAGCAAAGCTTAGCAATGCAAAAAAATTAGTAGCCATTAATCACGTTTAAGCACTGCTTAACATCGCACAGCTCTTCCAAATGTAAAGGTTTTGTTTTTAAATTAAAAAAAAAATTACATTACATTAAACAAATGGCATGTCTGCTAGGGACTCGAATCCAGGGCTTACAAAGGTTTAGGTCATCACTCTACCCAGTTAGCTACATGGATAGTATATATAAACTAGTATAAACTAGTATACCTTCACATATACTACTAAGCTACTGTGCCATGCCATGCAAATGTGCTTAAACATAACCAGAAATAAATAATTAATCACATCAGGTTTCTGTTTTTAGATGTCTAGCAGGTGTCAGCTGTTTATATGTAAGTACAGCTTGGCATTGCTGTGCTCCACACCATGCTGTGCAAACGGACATTCAAAAAAAAGTTAGACATTTAGAACACAAGCTATCCATTCGCAGCATATTTCAACAGTAGCAGAGAACATTACAGGGAGCCTGACTCTGTACATAACATCTGACCAGGCATCCACAAACACAGGATAGCCTCTATACTTCTGCCTACACAGAGTCCATGTCTTTGTTACTATGATCTCCCTTGGGAGTGCACATTGATTACTTCTGCCTACACAGAGTCCATGTCTTTGTTACTATGATCTCCCTTGGGAGTGCACATTGATTACTTCTGCCTACACAGAGTCCATGTCTTTGTTACTATGATCTCCTTGGGAGTGCACATTGATTACTTCTGCCTACACAGAGTCCATGTCTTTGTTACTATGATCTCCCTTGGGAGTGCACATTGATTACTTCTGCCTACACAGAGTCCATGTCTTTGTTACTATGATCTCCCTTGGGAGTGCACATTGATTACTTCTGCCTACACAGAGTCCATGTCTTTGTTACTATGATCTCCCTTGGGAGTGCACATTGATTACTTCTGCCTACATAGAGTCCATGTCTTTGTTACTATGATCTTCCTTGGGAGTGCACATTGATTACTTCTGCCTACATAGAGTCCATGTCTTTGTTACTATGATCTTCCTTGGGAGTGCACATTGATTACTTCTGCCTACACAGAGTCCATGTCTTTGTTACTATGATCTCCCTTGGGAGTGCACATTGATTACTTCTGCCTACATAGAGTCCATGTCTTTGTTACTATGATCTCCCTTGGGAGTGCACATTGATTACTTCTGCCTACACAGAGTCCATGTCTTTGTTACTATGATCTCCCTTGGGAGTGCACATTGATTAATATGCATGGTGCACTGCAGAGGGGGAACCACGGCAGTGTAAATGGGTACATTCTGTGTAGGCTCTACACAGAGCCTACATGGATTTTATTGAATCCTGGGGTATATCTGATCAATAATTACAAATATATATATATATATATATATATTTTTTTTTTTTGCAGCAAAATACAAAATGGAAGGACAGTACTGTATGGAAGGAAAATGATATAAAATGATTTAGTGTCAGAGCTGCAGAAAATTACTATACTTTAAAAATAGTAAAATATACCCTAGAAAATAACAGAAATAGATTATGGGCTGGATTCATAAATGGCTAATCTCTGGAGTGCTGCCATGTGCATATTGTAGTGGGACATGCAAACAATATCAGACTTTTTGCATTTATTAAATAAACAAAGGTAAACAAAGAATATATTTATAAAAGTATAACTAGCCAACTTACACACCAATTAACCAATCCAAGATGGCAGAGCTATTCACGAAGCTACAGAGTAACCATGGAGAAATAGTATAGCCCTTTGCACTGAACACCAAAACCTCTTGGAATACAGCCACCATCACACTTATAAAAAAATAGAAGTGTTGGGAGCTGCTGATGCTCTGTTGCATGTGTATGTGCAACAGGCTCAAATCTATGCTGCTGCTGATATACTTTGTCCAAAGAGAAGAAGGGTGTTCAACCCAATTTATCATATCATATACTGCATGCTATCAAAATATTAGAATGATACAAGGTTGATAGGACATATTAGGTTCATAGGTTCATAGGTTCATACTAGGCTATCTGCCCTAGGGCATTTATAAGCCTAGCCAGAGTGTGTTTGGCTTTCACCACCCATTTTAAATTAATTTTGCTATGCCCTTTTTCGAGGTTAGTATACTGTGCCTCTGTCTAACAGTGACACAGAAGTGATACCCGGGGTAAACCTACGATCTCCCATCCACTCATCAAGATTCCTCTTGAAGAGAGTCAATGAGGGACTCTGCCTAACCTGGTCTGGGATTTTATTCCAGAGTGAAGGGAGCCTCTGGGTTATGAATCTGTCCCTCCAGCATGTCCTATTTATTTCAGTGCTGAGGTTCAAGTCTCTCGAGCATTTAGCTCGATGGGATTTGGATTTTCTGAGGTGCAGCATGTCCATTAATTCCTATTTGGACATGGCTTTATACATCAGGCACAGATCGCCTCTGAGCAGGCGGTATGCCACTGAGTAGAGCTGGAGTTTCTTTAACCGGGCAGCATATGGCATCTGTTTGAGCCCTATGATCCTCTTGGTGAGGTACTTTTGGGGTCATTCCAGTTGCTGCAGGTGTCTGGTAAGGTACATCCCAAAAGGGGCATTGTACTCAATTATGGGCCTGATGAGGGATGAGTAAAGAGGCACGATGACCTCCCATGATCTTGATGTGAATTCCTTCATGATTAGGTGGGCTATATAAAATGTTTTTCTAACCACTTTGGCCATGTGGTTGTCAAATGCGAGATTGCTATTAACTTAGGTCCCCAGGTCCCTAATTACTTCTTCTGTACTTAATGGATTACCACCTATGTGGTAATTTGTGGGCACTTTGTGTTTGCCAAAGGGGATGGCTATACACTTTTTGGTGTTTAGCTTGAGGCCATGGCTCTGGCACCAGTTGTCTGTTTCTATGAGGCCCTTTTGGAGGATGCTTGCGTCGGCTGGAGAGTGGATTATGGTGCCCAGTTTGCAGTCATCCGCGAACTTAGTCAGCCACAGTCCTTCCGTGTTGGCCTGTACCTCCAAGAAATATATACCGAACAAGAGAGGTCCCTGGACTGAGCCTTGGGGGACGCCACTTGTAACTGGTTTGGAGTCTGACATGGCTCCAGCAATTCTAACCATGTGGGTTCTGTCCTTGAGCCAGTTTGCAACCCATCTAGTGACATAGGGGTTTATATTTAAGCTGGTGAGCTTATCTATAATGCCCGAGTGGGGTATTGTATCGAAGGCTTTTGCGAGGTCCAGGTAGGCTGTGTGGACCACCTTCCCCTCATCAATGGCCTTGGTGACTGTTTCAAAGAAATCAACCAGGTTTAAGAGGCAGGATCTGCCCTTAACAAAGCCGAACTGGGTAGGATCCAGTGTCTGTAGGTCCCCAATATCTTTATTTATGAGGTCCATAATGATCCTTTCCATAGCTTTGCAGACCAAGCTAGTCAGACTTATGGGGCGATTGCACAATATTATCTTGAGGAAACAGCTGGAACAGGGCAGCAAAAGCCAGGGCCACACATTCCTGAAGCACAGGCAGGGCTAGCACTTTCAGCATATACAGACAAAGATTCTGATGAAGAACTTCCAGCTGCAGAGAGAGCCAGCAGACATAGTCATGGACAATATTCCTTTACCCTGGCTAAGAGGCAAAGGATACCACACACACACACACACACACACACACACACACACACACACACACACACACACACACACACACACACACACACACACACACACACACACACACACGCACACTCATCACCTAATAGGCAAATGGTAGCACACACACTCACCAGCAAAGAAATATACATAACAACCTAAGCATATGCAAATATTAAAACAGATGCCAGCCAATGTCCACAAACTTTACTTTCCCATGTAATGGTTGTGTGTGGATATTATCAGACACAGACAATCCCAAAGCACACGACCCATACATGCAGTAATGTCAAGGCAAGTGCAGAACCTCTAGTATATGACCAAATGTGAAAGAATGTAATTATAACTGATATACCTGCATACTGTTAGTCATAAATCTACTCTAGCAGAACCTATGTGAGGTGTCCAGCAATGGCATTATTGGCTTATAGGACTAATATACGACTATGCATTGTACACAATAACTGGCATCAAGTAGTACACAAAGCATTCAAAAGGGACAATGATATCAACAGTTTCACAAGCAGAGCAATAATAAGGCATGCAGTATCATTGGTTGGAATGCACAACTTACAATACTAAATGAAAAGAATCTTTCCAAAATGGACATGTGCAAAACCATCCAAAATATTCCTATGCAGTACATATGCATAACTGCATAACATCAATACAGTAAGAACATCTCACTTAGGCATCCACTATGTGCATGGGACATGTATGCAACCCTAAGTCAAAACCAAATGAACAAAGGGCATGCCGCAGTCATTATTATTTGCACAGGCTGGTGTGTGTGTGGGGGTGGCAGTAGGCCAAGACTGACACCAAAGCAGTGAGTGTGTGTGAGTAATAAATACAAAACATTCAGCAAAGTATGAAATATCAACATTAAGGTTTTCTTAGCTTGCTTGTCTGTTGGTTAGTGTGTGCAGTTTTTTTATGAAATATGTGTGTGTCTGCATGAACATGATCAAGCTCTGTGCTAGCACTACTTTCTGTCAAGTTAGACAGGTGTGAACCATGCATTTTAGAGTTGTCAGTTCAGTGTCATCACTCCTGACCATGCAAACCACCTCTGCCAGGTGTTGCATTTCCACTACCATGTCCCTGGTTTGAAATGGGTGCTACCTGAATGTGAGTGATGTCTGCTTGATGAGCTCTCTTCATGACTGTGTCCAAGATGATGACCACATGGCCTACAACAGTTGGGTGTGGACACCTCAATCACTGATGGAATAGTGGAAGTAGTGCTACTATGGGAGTGGAATCTGGCACAACCACATTGGCTAACACCAGAGGACATTGTGATTCTGTGGACACATGGTCTCTGAACCTTCCCCAGCAGACATTTTATCACAGAAACTGCCTTATCCAGTATGTCACTCATCCTATCCATTGAGCTGCCCACATGGTTGAGGCAGTTACACATGTCAGAATGTGCCACATTCAGGACTCTCATTATCTCTTCTGTGGCCCTGGTGGAATGTGCTTGTGCCTCCATGACAGTCCTATACATACATCTGGTGGCATGTAGTGACGCACCAGCATCAGGATGAGAGTGAGCAGTTAGCCTCTTACAAACACATCTAGCATCCCTCGTGTGTGGTACCACATCCTCACAATGGCTATGAGCAGACTAAACCAACTCAACAACTGGAGTAACCTCAGACCCTGATCAACTGTGTCACCCTCTACCCATCCTATCTCTGAGGCTTAGCGAAATGGGTATGCATAGGCACACTGATGTCCAAAATAAGGCCTGTGTTGTGTTAGCCATAAACTCAGTGTCAAACTGAACTTCTCTACCCCCTGACTATGCCTCTATATCACTACCATCGTCATCAGAGGCTACCGATACTCTGACATCAGGTGGTATAAGTTGTACATGGCTACTGTCAGGGTCACTCATGATAATAATTGACAAACACAAGAAGGAGAGAAATAGTGAGTGTAAATGATTCAAACTGTGCTCTAAACACTCATATTAAAGACTTTCAGATGCCAAAGAAATAAAATGCAATACTTCCTCTCTACTCAGATGTACATCCAAGTAACGTTTATTAATAATCAAAGACATTTGTTTGTTTGTTTGTGTCTTTCGGCTTTTCCTGGTTAGGGGTCGACACAGCGGAACTCCAGTCCGCTAAAGATTGGCAGTTGATTTTTACGTACCAGCTTGCCAGGCCTGATGCACAACCTTCAACATTTGTACTTAACATATACAGGTGATCTTTCATATGGTAATTGTGATGTCCCTGGAAAAAGAGGAAGGCAGTTGAAAGAAGGCTAATTAGCAATGCAATGCAAATGACAGAAGGACAAGAGGCTAATGCTCTGCCCATCTTTCTCTTAAGAAATATCTCAGAATCTATCAGACTGCCACCCCAAACACAATCTCTGTTGGACTTTGTCTCCTGTAAGGCACACATCTAGGTGTTTCCAGATGTGAAAGTAATAACACATAAAAATATCTAGAATGGCAGTAATTGTCTTCTATATAGCATGCCTGGAGTTCTTCTAGGGACACTCTTGGCCTGTCATCAACATCAGTACTAACATCAAGGAGTTTGTATGAATCCCTCTGCTGAGCTGTCAGGAGCTCTTACAGTGGACAGGAAATGCTCAGTTTCAGTGAGGGATACTTCTGTAGCAGGACCACACCTCCATAAAACCATCTGTTCTCATGTTACCACAGCTGCCTTCCTGCAGGCCATTGTAATCATATCAGTGGCACAGTACCCCACTTGATTATAGTTTCTGGCATGGTCACCCACTGTATTTATGAGTGACCACCTGCTGCCATATGCTTTTCCTGACAGACATATCACCTTTGCCTCTGTCAAGCAGGAAGTATCCATGTTGAAGTAAGGCTTTGATGATGACCATATTGTTTGCATCACTGAATGGTGGCTTGCATGGAACAGATGGTCTTGGGTGGCATAATACTGTATGACATGAAACAGAAAATAGACAAAATACATTTATAGCACATAGACAAATCATTCTCCTCATATAAAATCTGTGCATCCATCTTCAACATAAAACAATTGAACACACAATGCTCATTTCAGACTACACACAAGCTAAAGGAGCCTCCACTCCCCTAAAAAAGAAAAAAAAATTGCAATACATTACCATTACATTCATTCTGTTAACACTTATGTAATGAGTACAGCAACTGTGTAACTGACTACCGAATGACAGTATTATCAATAACTACTCTAAAATTCAAAGTAGAAATGCTCAAGCAATTTCCTTGTTCTCTCCACTGTTGCAGAGATCATCACAGGACATCTGAGAAGCGTACGCCTCTAAACATGCACAACCCCTTGAAGTTGATAATAAACACAATACACTTGTCTGCAGTAACTGGTGAAATTCCAAGTGCAAATGTTAACACAATACTGTGATGTAGCCATGCCATTCATTAACAAACTTGGAAAGCACAGCAAGAACTGATACATCTGCAGTATACCATCAGTGAATTGCAAAAATCCATACAGATAAAAAAAAAATCTCTATTGCATATTGAAATAGACCAACATACCTCATGAAATAATGCAGTAATCTGTAGAAATATCTGCTTCAAGTAAGTACCAGTAATGGTCTGTCTGTATCAAATCAGTCTCCCCTCCTTCCACTTGCACAGCTGCACCATTACCTTTATATAGTGATAAGGTGTTAAATCATTAGCATTCCTGAGTACCAAAAAAAAAAAAAAAAAATCACTTGGTATAGGGGATGCAAACATTATTTATATAACTGCATGATTCCACACCCTAGGACTGCATGGAGCAGCAATGACAATTTTAGCTGCTACTAACCTGCAAGTGTTAATGATTACTCTGACTATAACAACAAGCAATACTGAAGAGACTCTTCTCTCTGAATTGTGTATCATGCACAGCAGACTTAAAAGCACCTTGAGAACTATGATAACAACCTTAACAACATTTATATTCTTGTAATAATAGTACACTCTCCATCCTTTGCATAAAAAATCTTTCCGAAAAAGATAATCACCTATATTATACTTTGAACAAAGCTACAAATAAATGCTTATGACATTGCATTTTTTTTATTTAAGCTGAGAGGAGGGGAAGATGTTCAGAAAATAAAGAGAAGAAATGGCTATTAGTGTTGGCAACCTTACATGAATCATGAATATGGGGTGGGCTATTATTAGCCTAAAATATTTTCAATATCACATTCATCTAGACATGCTTGAGCAAATGAGAAAGGATCTTTTCCCAAAGACCTGTAATTTGATGGTCTTCTAAGTTACATCTGTATGGTGTGTGCATTTCCTGATTACTACTCTAAGCCTGGGTTGTTGGCAAAGAATAATAAGAAGTGTGTGCTATTATTGCACTGAAATGAGGGTTTAAATCTAGACAGTGTGCTGTTTGTGAGCATTAATGCATTTCCCGAGCATGTGATCAGGTTATAACACACATGCACATACAGGAATCCTCACAATCCTGCATTTTCATTAGTATTCCCTGAGATTTGCTACCACTGATATATTTTTTATCTTCACACACTGTAGAGTGGCACAGCTTTGTTTTGCTACAGCTCTCTGAACAGTAGCAAGTGAAGAAAATCTTCATCTCAACTATCACTGCAGTACACTATGCAAATGAAATGAACTTAAAGAAGCAGGAAAGAGTATGCAGAGTTTAAATCCATCTTGAAGCCACATTCTGCTTAGAATGCTTGCAGCAGATGTGAAAATGCAGCATGTGTCTTTTTAATGGTATAACTGTTGATGAATGGAAAGATAAGTCATGTTTGTCCTTGCATTTTCTGGCGCGGAATATAAATTGTTATATGTTTTTGTTTGCTTTTGCAAATTGTGCACTGCTTAGCAGAGTACAAACAAAGCTCACAGGTGCAGAAAAAAGCAAAAAATTAAATTTCTGTATTCTTCATGAGAGCAAACACTCCTGTCACCGGTGTGCAATAGTTGTGATGAGTAAGTGATGTGCACATGATGTATGTCTGTCTTTGTGGCACAAGCTGTAAATGCAGTCACTTTGGATGCATAACAGAGTTCTTCTGTGGTTGAAATCCATCCTGTATGAAGGGAATTCAGAAATTATTACTTTAGATTTATGGGTTACTTTTGGGCGGCCACGGTGGTGCAGCGGTTAGCATTGCCACCTCACAGCAAGAGGTTCTCTGGTTCGATCCTTGGCTGGGGTGCCTTCTGTCTGGAGTCTGCATGTCCTCCCTGTGGTCAAGTGGGTTTCCTCTGGGTGCTCCAGTTTCCTCCCACATCCTAAATAGGAAAAAGTAGGTGGATTGGATACTCTAAATTGGACCTAGGCATGAGTGCATGTGTGTTCCTTCTGTGGAAGGTTGGGTGCCAGGCTAGCAACTTGACATCGTAAAACTCCACTGCCAATCATGAGCAGACAGGTGATCCACTGTGGTGACCCCTAACTGGGAAAAGCCGAAAGAAGAGAAAAAGAAGATTTATAGGTTACTTTCATTACAACTTCATATACAGTTGTATTCCTGTTTCTTGCCTTCTGCACTCTCACTTTTCAATGGTGCACAATCAAACTTACCTGACTAAAGAAAAAAATGTGAAAACAAATTATTTGGGCAGACTCTGTAGTGCAAACAAGCTTGGTCATGAATTGCAGACATCAGCAATCTGGACAGTTCTGAGTGAGAACATCCACCTGCTCTATAATGTCTCTGTGGCACAAGGTGTAAGTGCAGTGGCTTTAGTGACAGAATACAGGTGACTCAAAGTTCAAATCCAGATAACAGTTATCTTTACCAAGGCTGTCAGAATGCAATTTCTAATACTTTCATTAGGAAGGTACCACTACTTTTTTGCAGTGTATTTTGTAGTGTTTTTAATCTGGAGCTTTTCTCCCCCGGGCCTCCACTGAAAACTAGCTCCTACCCCAGAAGGATTTTCCCAGTTAACAAATGTAATAAATAAATAAATAAATAAATACAATAATTCCAAAAACATTATGTCCAAAGTCAACCTATTTTGCCTCTCAAAGACCAAGATTTGCAAGCCAAACCATTACGTATGTCAGTGTTGGCCATTTACAAAAGTGTGAATAGGTTGAACATAAAAGACAAGACATCCCTGATCAGTATCAGTAAGAAACTAAGGTCCCTCATAAAATCCTCTAAGGCTAACTTTGAAAGAAAAATAGCCAAGGATTCGAAAGATAACCACAAAGACTTCTTTAGCTATGTCAAGAATCTAAGTGGCAACTCGCAGATATGTTCTGAGCTAGTGCAGAATAGCACAAAATATACTGAACCCACTGATATTGCCAACATTCTGGCAGATAGTGCAAACTTCACCCCCTCTCACCCTCAAAAGGGCCCACAACAATACCGGAAAAGTGTAGTGTCCCAGAAATCACAGACGCACAAGTGAAAACAGCCCTTTCAAAAGCCAAAAGTACAGCGTCAATGGGGCCAGATGGTGTCCCAGGCTGCATCTTGCATGGACTACAGAATGAACTAACCCCCCCACCTAAACACACTGTTCAACCTCAGCCTCTCCACAGGCTACATGCTCATAGAATGGCACACAGCAACGGTTATTCCGCTCCACAAAGGAGGGGCCAAAACTGACCCTGGTAACTATTGCCCCATAAGCCTGACTAGCCTGGTCTGCAAGGCTGTGGAGTGCGTCATCATGGAACTCATTAACAAAGACATTGGGAACCTCCAAACACTTGACCTGACCCAGTTCAGCTTTGTTAAGGGAAGATCATGCCTACTAAACCTAGTTGACTTCTTCGAGACAGTCACCAAGGCTATAGATGAGGGGAAGGTAGTTCACACAGCCTACATTGACCTTGCCAAGGCTTTTGACACCATTCCCCACTCAGGAATTATAGAAAAGCTCACCAGCCTGAACATAAACCCCTACATCACGAGATGGGTTGCCATCTGGCTTACAGACAGAACTTACACGGTAAGAATAGCGGGCTCCAGGTCCGACTCTAAACCAGTCACAAGTGGTGCCCCACAAGGCTCGGTCCTGGGACCCCTGCTGTTCGGCAAATACTTCTCAGATGTACAGGCAAACACAGGAGGACTATGGCTAACCAAGTTTACCGATGACTGCAAACTGGGAGCCATAATTGACTCTTCTGGCTGACACAGACATTCTCCAAAAGGGCCTTACTGAGACAGACACCTGGTGTCAAAGTCATGGTCTCAAGCTAAATGCCAAAAAATGCATAGTCATCCTGTTTGGGAAAAACAAAACACCCATGAATTACCACATAGGTGGCAGCCCCCTTAATACAGAAGAAGTAATAAGAGATCTGGGGACCCAGGTAGATAGTAATCTCTCCTTTGACAATAATATTGCCAAAGTAGTTAGGAAATCCTTCTATGTAGCCCATCTAATTACTAAAGGGATCACATCTAGAAATAAAGAGGTTATAGTGCCCCTCTACTCCTCACTCATCAGACCCATCATAGAGTACAATGCACCATTTGGGATGTACCTCACAAGACACTTCCAACAGCTGGAAAGACCACAAAAGTACCTCACCAAGAGGATTACTGGCCTCAAACATATGTCCTATGCAGCCCAACTGGAAAAACTCCAGGTGTACTCAGTGGCATATCGCTTACTCAGAGGTGATCTCTGCCTGACTTACAAAGCCATGTCCAACTCAGAATTGATGGACATGCTCCACCTAAAGAAATCCAAGTCACTGCGAGCCACTCTCTCTAGTTAGCTAAACCTCACCACAACAATAAATAGAACATGCTGGAGGGATAGATTCCTGTCACAGAGACTCCCCATGCTTTGGAACAAAATTCCTAACTACATTAGACAGAGCTCCTCACCAACACTCTTCAAGAGAAACCTTGAAGAGTGGATGAGTAACAGAAAATACACCCCTGGGATGACTTCATTGGCTCTTCTTGACAGAGGCTCAGTTAATTAATCAATGTGGCGGCAAAAGCTGACACACTCTGGCTAGTCTTATAAATGCCCTCGGGCAGATAGCCTAGTACCTACCTATGAACCTATAACACATAGCAAATCTCACTGCCATTTGTCACACCTTCATTATTATTTACTAAAATACTTCCTGTTTGTTTGGAAATAGATCTTTCTGCCATCCCTTGCACAAATTCAGTTGGCATGTTTGTATGTTTACACACTGGCTGTTAAACATGAGATTGGAATTTGGTGCCAGTTCAGGCACAGAGTTGTTGCTTGACTTCTGCAGACATGACTGATGAGGGAGATGAAGGTGCAAAATTTGGAGCACAGAGATGGGGTGTTGAAGAGTCCAGGATTTTTGTGGCACTCTTCATGAAGTGTTACAGCAGTAGGCTGATGGAAGGGGAGTATACTGATTCTCGGTATAAGGCTGAGGCTTGGAACAGGTTAGCCAAGACTGTCATCAGTACAGCTGTCATTCCATGCATTAGGGAGAATTGTCATCACCACTATAATGCCCTTAAATGGCACAAGAATGATCTCATTAGCTGATGGGAGAATGGGTTTACAATTGTTGACACCCTTTAGTTGTGTAAGTATACTGACCCATCACAATTTAATGATATAGAATGCAGGACGCAGCCAAGGCTATTATTCATTATGCTTTTATGTCTCTTCTTCTCTGTTATGCAGCTGCTGAAGTTATCACAGCCAACAGGGATGTGCACCAAAAGAGGTTAAATTGCCTCGCAGAGGCACAGGGTATGTATACATCAGGTCTTAGTGTGAGCCTAATAACTATTGTAATTATATGCAATATGTCAATACTGAAATAAATAGTCATATTTATGATGTCTTAGCAGTGCAATTGATTAATGGTACAACAGAGTAATACCTTCCCATCACACCTGGATGTGGCAAAGGTGTACAAACTGGATAATCATAAATGTGTATTACCTGGAAGTATATAGTCATGTGACATGCCACGGATCTAATCCTCTGTTTTATTTCACCCCACCCCTTTGTTCTCAGATTTTTTTTGTGTATTTTATATGGTCTGTTGTCGTACATTTCTGCTAACAAAAACTAACATTCAGCACAGAGAGGTAAACTGACCACTGTGGATCAGCCCAGCATACCTCCATAGGTTACAGGACAGACACCCAGCATTTCATGGCCCCAACCTGTCAGCACTGCCTCCACAACCCCTGCCCTACCTGCTCCATCTGTGTAAGGTAGCTCTGCCCCAGCTGCTGGTGCACTGGTAACCTTTCAGAGCAGTAATAGTGAAGGTGGTGATTTTGTCAACTGGCAAGAGCTGACAGGTCTGCTGGAGAGCATCATCAAAAGGGGCCTCAGTGCCCAAATGAGCTGCTTCACCATATTGCCAAGATGATGCCACATCAAGCACTGACACAAGAAACTGAGACAAGAGACAGTGATGAGAGTTCTGAGGATGAGGACCAGATTCTCACTGTTCTTAGGCTTGACATGGGTGTACCTCTGATGTCCCCTACCTATCCCCAGTCATGATGTCCCTCAACAATTTGTGTCCATCACCATCCCTGTCTGTCTTGCATGTCTTATATATCTATCCCTTTTTCCTCACCTACCCTACCTACCTGACCTTCACATTCCTAAGTCCCTTTCCCAGCATTTCTCTCTTTTTGAATGTAAAATAAAATGGCACCTGTCACACCAAAACATCTTGACCAACACATATTTTTCCATTTCAATTATGTGTCTCCTTGGCACACTTGTTTTGGTACAATTGGCTCTACAACATTGTTCTGTTGTTCCCACCTGCACTTGGTGTGGTGAGAGTCAAAATTAAGCAAATTCTGTCTACAGTTCTACATTTATGTTGTGAAGTAATGGATAACTGTGGTTCTCTCCCACTACCTTCCTGCAAATTCCTTGATTCTTTCCCCTGTGTCCGCCCTTCTACTTGCCCCCCACACCATTTCACCACTTTCCTATCAACCCCTTTTTCACACATTAAGTCTAGTCAAAATATAAAATCATACACAACATGCGTGGCCCATAAGGAAGCCTTCACTTTTTGTCCACAGCATTTGTATGGAGTTTGGTATCGCAGACCAACAACAGGGAATGACTGTACATGTCTTATGACAAAACCGCACACCAACAACAGTGAATGGCTGTCCATGTCTTATGAGAAAACCGCACACCAATAACAGTGAATGTCTGTCCATGTCTTATGACAAAACCGCACACCAATAACAGTGAATGGCTGTCCATGTCTTATGACAAAACCGCACACCAACAACAGTGAATGGCTGTCTATGTCTTATGACAAAACCGTACACCAATAACAGTGAATGGCTGTCCATGTCTTATGACAAAACCGTACACCAATAACAGTGAATGGCTGTCCATGTCTTATGACAAAACCGCACACCAATAACAGTGAATGGCTGTCCATGCCTTATGACAAAACTGCACACCAATAACAGTGAATGGCTGTCCATGTCTTATGACAAAACCGCACACCAATAACAGTGAATGGCTGTCCATGTCTTATGACAAAACTGCACACCAATAACAGTGAATGGCTGTCCATGTCTTATGACAAAACCTGGTCAATTGCTGCCATCACCCATGGTAGTCTAGTTATTCACCTATAAAGGTGCGCTTAAACATGCCGCACTATCAGAATACATAGTAAAGGCAGAATAAAGGGAATATTTGATAACAGTCACACTAAAAGTTCATAGGCTACTGGAATGTAACAATGACCAACTTCCGCTGTGGAGTGTTGACATAAATCACTTTCCTGAAGATTGCTTTTTGGTCATACTATCAAGAGTTTGATTCCAGATGTATGTCACATTATTTTTTACTATGATGTTATACTTTTATTATATGTCTCATGGCATACATCTTAATTTCTATCCAGGTCTGAGCTGTAGTGAACATATTTTGAATACTGTTTCAAAACAGCATTTGCAAGCACATCTATGCCCATAAGGAAGAATTGCTAAGTCACCCTTATTCTACTCATATCTTAATCATACATTTCCTCTCCTACACCTTTCTGATTCCCACAACCATCAGTTAATGATACAGAGCACAACAGATGACTAATGAGGACACACCATAAAGCCGTACATTAATGACCAGTAACACCAACCTTTGATATGTCTCTGTCTGTCTATATCTACACCCCTTCTCTCTCACCCCTTTGCATTGTTGACTATTCATTTGGCCAATGGGTGTAAATATATTATGGCATTGTCATACTGTCATTACTTTGCTAAATGCTGATACCTACATCTTCCTTTGGCTCAATAGGTTATCACTGTCCCTTCAATGGTGTAATTTTGACATGTGTGAAGTAGGTTTTCCTTTGTGTTGTGTTGAGATAATGTGCAAGTCTATAAACTTAGTTTTGTGTTTTGACAAGGGTTCTAATCCATCAATAGATGAAACTTTTATTGCCTGTTTTTTATAAGTCTCTTTCTCGTGTATGTATTGCCTCTGTATCTGTCTAACCCCCTTCTGTTTTATCAGTTGTAGTTCTCAGTATTTGCATGATGTTTAGCAACATGTAATTGTACTATATGATGCTAAATGGCCTTTTCAAGTGTTATTGCAAAATGTGATGAGTTTTTGCCTCAGACTGCATTGCCATGGTTATCTTAGCACAAATAACAATCTTTCCACTGTTCTACAGTAAAACAGACTTTGGGTAATAAACTGTGGTACAGTTTCATTTCTCTTCTATATGTATGCTGGATATCATGTAAAATGTAACAGCTAAAATTGATACAAGTGTAATGAACAATCCTACCTACCTAATGATTTTATTGAACATACGGAAATAATTTGGGCAATCAGCATTTTTAGGATACTTGTTCCTCTGTAGTCTTACAGTCAGGATCAAAATTAATTATGCTAATCACATTCGGAAAATGATATGCAAACTAGACTTGAACACTCCTTCAGCTCTGCTTTTTCATTTTGCCTACTGAGCTTGCATCTTGTGCCATAGAGAAAGTTAATTGACAGGCTGATTTTCTCCACTTGGTACTGTCCAGAGTTCTAACAAATGCGTCGTCTGACTAAGCCTGTTTGTACTACAGAAGGATAATGCAATTAAAGTTTTTTCCTTCAGCAGTGAACCCTGCTTCTTTACCACCTAATGTTGCACAAACAGGGAAGGCAAGCAAAACCATTCATTTTTAAATTAAGCTATGGGCCTAACATGTGACAGGTTGATTCCAACATGGAAAATGTATATATGCAACATGATTATGTAAAACAGATCCATTCTACATTTAATCACAATCACAACATTTTATGTCTACTCCTTATTTGCACAAAGGCTGTCATGGAGCACCACTAAACACCATTGCACAATGTTACTTCACATTCCAGCTTTAAAATCTCAAAGTGCAATCACGCATGTGCTAATAATTTGCCAACATCTAGGAAAATAAGTTTCTCAGCATCGTGCTTTAGGAAGATATTTTGCACAAAAGTAAGTACTGTTACTGAGTTGTATCACTTCATTGCTTGTAAATTGCTTAATGTACTCAAGTGAACTGCAGGAAACTATGTGGTTCACTGACCACTTCATTCTGGACAGTTAGGACTGCACTGCAGCAATTACACTTCACACACATAGAGCCCTAGCACACATACTTCATCATTACTTAGCCTACTGCATTGGAACATTACGCATGTTTTGGTATTGACAGCGTACATTGCCCATGCATGAGCAGATACCATTGCTAATGTCAGCACCATTCATTAAGGTTTAATTACCATCATTATAACCTGATGATCCATGACTGCTTCATTGTCCATCCTGTGTTTCACAAGTGTGTGTGTCTCAGGTATACATCATGCAAAATAGGTACATGTCAGTCACAGTTCTGCAATATATATTAATGAATGCATAACTGACCTAAGTCAGCAATATGTATGTGTTATTGAACATAAGATTGTACTTACTTCTTCATATAAACAAATATGGCTTTGCACAAAAAATTCAACATTACAATATTTTCTCTGACACAGAAGAGAAACTAATTCTATCTACACAGCACTGTCACACTGTAGTAGTCAGACATTTGTGGTGCCATTTGTGTTAAGAACTGTGTCATCTGTGTAACTAGATAGGTAGAACGTTCTAATCTCACAGTAGTCAAATGATCTGTCTGTCTGGGTTGTATATGGAGTCATGTAAATATGATATTATGTACAGCTGGCCTCACTAAAATAGTAGACCGGAGAAACTTTTACACTGCAGGGTGAGTTCACATCAATGTCAGACCCTTCTTCCAATATAATGTTCTTTGCAACACAATGATGAAGTCATCCTCAATAAAATGCACTCTCACAATATATAAGTCAGATTTCTGCAGTGGTGATTGTATTAAGTACAATGACAAAAAAATGGCTAAGCGTACAGAGTGGTGCGAAAAAAATGAGAAATAAAGTAAAGAACAGCACCAAACTTACACCAACAGCATTTATTAAAAAGAAAAAAATAAAACGTAAGCGGTTTCACAATTTTACAAACACTTTCTCAGACATAAAACTAGATAAAACTCTGATTTAAATATTCTAAGAATCAAACAGCTGATGTGCTCTAATACAAAGCAATTACAAATTTAAAGAGACAATATCAGAAACATAGCAAAAAATTCAATGTAAAACATATATAAATAAATAAAAACAAATATAATTTAATATGCTATAATATTTAAAAGCTTAATATTTTGAGGTGACGTGACTTTAAAAAATGTTTTAGGGATGTCATACCATTCAAACCTGGAAATTTCTCAGCATTGAAAAGCAAGATCCATTTTTGCTCTACAGCCACAGTATGATTATCACCCCCACAAATGCTAGGATGCAGTACTTGGATAGCTAGAAATTTAAATATATGAGTATGATCTGTCTGTTTGACATGGTTAGCTAAGACACTACTTTCTTTCTGGTTATTAATGTCCCTCTTGTGCTCTAGAATCAGATCCTTTAATACTCTATTTGTTTTGCCCACATAGAATGAATGATACACCTGGCAAAAACAAAAGTAAACTACATTTTTCGTGCAATAATAAAAAAGGAAAAGCCCTGTTTGCTGAGTGATGGAACAAACACAAAAGTCCAATGTAGAAGAAAAAATGTTCCAAACACTAAAACCAAGGAGAAGCCAAAATCCAATAAAAATCCAAGTAAGAATCCAAATAAAGTTCCACAGAAACCTTTATTGCATAGGTTAGCACTTTCACAACCTGTCCTGGTTGCTTCCTCAGACCAAAACAAACATGCTTAAAAACAATCCCCTTTTTATAATACACATCACACAAGACCCACCAATCCCCGTGGAGAATACAAGACTCCAATGCTTTCCAGATTCAAAGAGATACACACTCTTTTAAATCAGATAAAAACATATATGTAGAAAATGCATATAAAAATACATGTATAAATACATATAAAAACACATAAAAAGTGTGCATAAAAATATATAAATATGTGTATAAAAAGCCTAAAAGCACTGTAAAGCAAGCTTGCATGTCCTATTTGAAACATAACCCTAGTTTCAGAGCACAGCAGATTGGTTCATACTACTTTCTTCCTAAGTTTCCTGTTCTTCAGAACAGGTTTAAGGGATATATAATCATTCAGCCCTGGTGATTTATGTGCAGCCAGTGTCAAAATCCATCTAAGTTCTTTCTGTTCAGTTCTATTACTTAAATCCCCACCTCTCATATTTTCTACTAAATTGTCGATAATGGAGAAATTCAAATAATGTTTCTCCCCCTGCTGCAACATATGCTTGGCTATTGTACGATGTTCCTGCCCTCTCCTAAAACAGTAGAAGTGATCCCGTATCCATTCTCTGAGGCGTCTGTTGGTTTTCCCAGCATAGAATGCGTCACAGCATACACACTGGGCTAAATATATCACATCCTTAGTTTGACAGTCCTCCATGGCACTAAATTTATATGATTTCCATGTTATGGGGTGTACAAATAATCTGTTGGTTTCAATATACTGACAGAATGCACACTTGTTGTATCTCACTGCCCCATAGGTCACCAGAGGGGGATGTTCCATCCTTTCTTTATAGCAGAGCATTTCTCTGAGTGATTTACTGTTTTTATATGTAAACTTTGGCCTATCACCTACTATCTTACTGACCTAATCATCTGTACCTAGAATATGCCAATTCCTATGCAGTATATTCTTAATCAGATGTGTATCTGTTGAATGTGTCATGTTATAGCTCAAAACGTGTGTGCCACCTATCCTTTTCTCAGAGGTTAGATTATCTCCAGCCGGACTGGAGAAGTATGGTTTCCCTGTATTGTCTCTCTGACTTTTGACTGTTTGACAAGCCTCATCTATCTCCTTTTTGGGGTAACCTCTCCCTGCAAACTCATCCCTCAAAGTTGCCATACTGGTCTCAAAATCCTGGTTCCTGGCATGTAACCTAGACATGCACACAGCCTGATTCTTAGCATTCTTAAAGATGTGGGGTGGATGCATACTTGTATGGTGAACATAACTGTTATGGTAACATTCCTTCCTATGCAGGCTAGTATATATCTTTCCAGTTGTTATTTCCCTTATTACTTTAATATCCAAGAAGTCAACACTAGTCCTAGAACTATTAACAATAAAGTTAAAAAATTCCATACTATTATTCAGATGTTCAATAAACTCATGTAACCTTTCTTCAGTATCACCCCACAGAAGAAACAAATCATCCACAAAATGGCGGAAAAATAATATATTCCTACTGAAATCATTATTATTCATCATGAAGCATTGTTCCCAATGTGCCATTATTATGTTTGCATAACTGTTAGCTGTTGGGGTCCCCACGGCAACGCCTGATGTTCGCAAAAAATACCTTGTTTCAAATGTGAAAACATTAAATTCTAAAATTAATTCAAGTAGGAAACAAATTAAATCAATCTTTTCTACAGCTATTATGGCATCTTTCATCAAAAACTTCCTTACATAGCCTATTCCTACCTCACTGGGAATGCTGGTGAAAAGGGATACTACATCCAAGGCAACCAAAAGTTCTTTCCCAGTTACCTTGTAGCTGCTTAAAAAGGCATAAAAATCTTTTAAAAAATGCTCAGAATCTCTCAGTATTGAACAATGTTTAGAAATCATAGGTCTCAATTGCTTTTCCAGATAAACAGATGCTGGCTCAGTAATCCATCCAGATCCTAAAACGATGGGTCTGAATGGTGGTTTCAGTTTATTCTTATGGACCTTAGGAAGTCCATTAAAACTGGGAATAACAGGTGTGTCAATAATAAAATATTTATACAGACATTCAGGTATAGCATGCTCTAAATAGCAATTCTCAATTTGCCGTTTATAGTTCTCAATTATTGATTTTACCTCTGTTACTTCAGGTAATTTATATGTATTCTCACAATCCAACATATTATTCAAGGATTCTGAATAAAACAATTTGTCCATCACTACTATCTGGTGCCCTTTGTCAGCAGGCTTAATAATTATATCCCCATCATTACGAAGCCTAGTCACAATGCTTGTTGTCATGTTGTAAAACCTCTTATCTCTGCAATCGGATCTAAGACCAGTATATAAGTCACTCTCACATGTTTTAATAAACACTTCACACTCGGTGGTAGAGTGGGTGTTAAAATACTTGTTTTTTTAAAAATATCAACATCCACATTTTCAGTACTTACATCATATATCATTTTCAGGGAAACGTTATGTGCAAGCAATCTTAGTTCAATCAACGTACTTGGTAAATCCATTTGCATGGAGGGTATGAAGCTTAAGCCCTTGTTTAACACTTTCACCTCATCTTCATCTAGTTGCCGTGTGGAAATATTGCAAACTAGGTCATTTGCCACATTTTTTTCAGTGTCTGTACCTGTCCTTCCCCTGTCAAGTGTTTCCTTTTGAATTTTCTGCCCTCTGTTTCCACTTCCAGGGCCCTCTTTGAGTATACATGAAAAGGGAGGGGTAAAGCCTGGAATGATCGTTCATGGTTAATGGATGATTCCACCCCCCCACTGTAGTTTCCTTATTGGTTGTGACCTCCTTCCGTCTTATCACTTGTTCAGAATCTGGAATAAGTGGTGTATTGTCATAGCCATTCACTCGTCTTTCAGTATGTTTAACTGTAGTAATGTCAAGGGAGTTGGTAAACCCAGCAGTAGTTGAAGTGGATGCAGTCACTACCAAACTTCCAACATTTTGCTGAGGCATGGCGAGCATCTGCTCTTTACCATTCATGACATTATTGTTAATGCTTTTTCCAGCATCCTTTTCAGCACAGGCTATGTCTGCTCTAGGTTCCCTGGGCCACGAGAAGACATTCCCTTTCTGAAAATCAGTTAAATCCCTCTTTAACTTTTTCTGCTTTGTCTGTAATAATCTCCATTCATAGGAGCTGACTTGATCTGTCAATTCATACAAACAGGAATCTATAAAACTGTCATGAGAATTTTTATACAGTAATTCTTGCATTTGTTTTATTTTATCACAGAGTACATTTTCTAAGGGTAGGAAAAACTCTATAATCAACTGCATGTATTTAATGCTAGTGTCAATATTTATCTGCTGCCATTTCACTAGCAGTTCTGGATAAAGAGTACCATATGAGGGCATATTCATTACTCATAAACCCCTGGGTACTAATTTAAATTTAACACTGGCTTCCATGTGAAATCTCTGAAACTGCAGTCTTTTTAGTCTATATAAATCATTCTCTAGTACTCGTAACTGTTGCTTCACATCAATCCATTCCTGATTATCGTCCTTGTCATATTCTAACTGAGATGGAAACTCACCAGTTAGTAATGGATTCAAATCCAATTTCCATAGTTGTAGAAAGCATTGACAGCTCACTTCCCCATCAGTCTTATCGACACACGATTGAGCGCCAACATATTCTCCTTCTGCCATGGTAAACATGGCTAAAACACAATAACAAGCAATAATAAAAAAGGATTTTTCATGTGGCAATCAACATAACAAGTACTTGTAATATTAAAATGTCATGTGGGGTGTGTATATGTTGTATTAGTGTAAATATATGGGCATGCAGAGCAACGTTTGCAGAGAAAAGTACCAGTGCGTATGGAAGCAGGTGGTTTGCTGGTACCAGTCCTACTGCAAAGATGCTGCTTCAAGGACATGTTATTTCTAAAGGAAAAATGGGGGGCATTGCCACCTTTATCTAAAAGACCTGGCATTTCTTGCAGGATGCTCCAATGTTTCTTAATAATGGACATATCGTAATTAATGTTGCTGGAAAATTGAAAAACAATTCTAAAATCATTCATTAAAGGGCCAGGCTGAAATTCATCAGATGTATTGCTCAAATATGGCTTGCATCTACCACCTCTTTGAGTCCATGCATTATCTATGGTTGTGGTGATCTCTTTGTTTGAATAGCCTCTAGCTAAAAATTAATGCCGATTGTATTAAGTACTGTGTTCTCTTTGTTGTATAACTAGATAAGTACAAGGTTAAAATCTCACATCAGTCAAATTTTGTAAGTGTGTATATATGTGGACTGTGTATAAAGCCAAGTAAATATGACCTTATGTACTGCTGGCCTCACTGGAGAAAACTTTACACTGCAGATTGAGTCCACATCAATGTCAGACCCTTCTTTCAGCATCATCTTCTCTGCAACACAACACTGATGTAATTCTCCATAATGTGTACTCACACAGTGTAGAAGATAGATTTCTGTGGTGGCACTTACGTTAAGTACTTTGTCCTCTAGATTGAGTAACTAGATAGGTATTGGTTATAATCTCACAGCACTGCAGTTGTCTAAATATGAGCTTACATACTACTGGCCTCACTAAATAAGCATTATGGAGACAGTTTTACACTGCAAGGTGAATCCACATCAATGTCAGACCCTTCTCACAACATCATCTTTTGTGCAACACAATGCTGATGTCATCCTCCATATAGTGCACTCTCACACAAGTCAGACTTCTTCAGTGGTTCTTGCATTAAGTACTGTGACCTCCAGATAGTATAACTAGAGAGTTGGGGGGGGGGGTCTAATCTCACAACAGTCAACTTGTGTGTGCAACGGTGAGTCCATAGCATCACTGGAGGTTAATTTGAGAATATTTAGAATCCTACATAGCTGTAGAAGTCATTTTTGCAAACACACATCTCCTTTGCATGACACAGCTGATGTCATCCCTCCAAAGATGCAGTATGGCTCACATGCAATTAGGTATCTCCTATGGCATATGCATCTAATTCATTTACATGTAGATTATGGCTGTAGATAGGTAGGGAGTTCAAATACAGGAATGAATGTCTTCTGTGAGTGTGTGTTTATTCCTCTTACTATGCAGAACAGCCTGCAAATACATTCATGATGTATATCTATGCAGTGTGCTTGTGCTGTTCAACAACTATTTAGAGGAAACAGGAAGGTAATACACACTGGTGATTCCATCCATTGAAATGTGCAGTGTCACAGCTGTAAAACAAATCTCCAGTTATGCTTGTGTTTCAGAAAACCATCATTAGCTTTTGATGTTAGGTATATAGTTCAAATCTCGAAGTCACTGCTTACAGTCAGTGTACATGTTGCTAACCGTGTTGCCACTCACATTTGGTATGTTCACGTAAAGATGTTATTTCATTTTACAAGAATTTATTCAAAATATGCTTTTGAAAGACTGTGTTGAAGACTGGTGCTGTCATTTGAATAGATTGTCCTTCCATACCAGTTGTAGTGAGCTGCCTCCTCAGGACTGATGACATGAGACAGAGTAATGTGTGTTGTTGCCTAAGTAAGGCATGTGTTCCATTATGAGATTATATTTACATTTCACATACATGCTGTTCCACCAGTACAGTGACAACAGCAGGGGGCTAAAATATGTGATTGGTTATACCTATAATCAGGCAATGTTTTCTGACATACAGCAAGATTATTTCTTTGTAATTACAGGGGCAGATATTCCTTGATTCAGACACATGATGTTTTCACATAACCACACATATTACAATTGGTGATACACTTATACCATGGCACATTCACTGATCCCATTTATGGTGCTGATTTCTCAACTCATAGGCAAGTGTTGTAAAACAGCACTGAGTGACTGTAAACATTTGTGTCCTTTACTTTTCTGCAGGAATGACATCCCCCTTGGCTGCCAAATTATACTGTGTGCATATAGAGTGGAAGAGGCATCCTCCATCAATTTTAGTAGATACAAATTATTGACAGATAAAGTGCAGCTGATTGAATGACTTCACATAGGTGGAGTTCAACAGATGTGACAACAGTTGCACTGTGACACGTGATTCATAGCCATATTGTTAGTTGGAGGAGTTGTACAGCTTGATGTTTAATTCTAGTACATGGAATCATTTTGTGTGAATATGCTGACATCACACAACAAACATTACATCACAGCAGTCTTATCCCTTGACATGTGGCATGAATACATGTGAACTTAGCTTTGGATTTCATGGCAGTAGACTTTTGCACTTCCACTGTCATGGTGAGAGTGCTGTTGTGGCACATACACTGAGTACTGTGATGTACATGAGTGTACTTCATTTCTTGGGTGGCATGTGTACAAAAATAAAGAGAAACTTTCCGTGACTAAGGACCATTGATTTAAGGCTGATCACAATTGTGTGCATATGAGCATACTCAGTTCATTGCCAGCAGTCTAACATACTGTTATGACATTCATTATCAGGGATTATTTCTTAATTCATGCATTCATTTCAGTTATTTGTTGCAATATTTGTTGCTACCTCATGTGGTAGATGCCAGCAATGCACAACTATTTGAAATATATCATATTGTAGTGTGGTGTTGACACCTGCTGTTAGCTGTTATCTGTCTGCACAATACCTGTGTTAGGCAGGAATGCCTTACGGAAGGGTTTTACATATGTCACACTCTGCTCCCACATTTGTAACACCACACACACCTGCATATGGTATGCATAACAACTAGAATATTAAAGTGCATAATTCCCTTCAAGGTTGATCCTACTCCTACATGTGTTATGCCTATTTCTGTGTTGCATGCAGTTAATACATAGCTCAGTGGTAACATTGATGCCAAAAGGAGATTGTGGTTTCTGAACCATTTGTGTTTTCCAAAATGTTATACTGGCAAAATGCATGCTATGCAAATGTCCCATAATGTATGTACTGTTTTGGTATTTGTCATTTCAACTTAGCATCTTCATGATGTTCATATCTCATGTAATCCCCTCTGGTACAATGTTAATTTGTGTAACTGGCACATCCTATAAAATCATATCTGCTTTTATTTATATTTGCTCAGAAGTATGACATTAATTATTATGAGATCCACATTGCACAGTTATATTATTAAAAAAAATGTCTTTGTGACATAAGCCCCCTTAAATCAATTATCTTATTACAGTTTGAACATTTGCCCTCCCCCCTCACATATCACTGTACACATCTCATTAATTCCTGTGTACATTGTCCTCAGTATATTTTCCCTGCCTGGTAACCCATCCATTGTATTTGTTTGTGCCATGTACCCGCCCTCTTACTTATTTCTGTATTCATATGTTTGAATTACATGCAAATTACACTCAGTACACTTTCCCTGCCTGGTACAGCTTGCATTATTTCCCCACATAGCTCTTCATGCTGTCCATGTAAGCATACTTAACAAGTCTGACTATAGGCAAGCCTGTCTGTTTATTTAGTGTGTTTCTGCTGCTCTACACATTTTCATGGCTGCCAAAACGGTTGCTGGCCGTGAAAACATGCTTGTATTTGTCGTTGTGGTTAGTGCTGCTGTTTATCTCACTAAAACGTAAACATCCTGTCAGCTTCTCACAAAGCCTACATGAAAGTTCATTAATCCTGGGTTATGTCTTATGCAGCGACCTGTAGGGTGCAAAATGACAGCGAAATAGACTATTGCAGTACCTCCATATCACCTTTAGTCTGTGGTGATTTACAGACAACTGTACGGTAGATAAAAGAGTCTTACAAATTAGCAATTAGTTCTATCTTCAGAACACACTGTTGTAAAAAAGTTTTGCTATGGGAGTATGATAAAAATATATATCTGTAAATGACATACATGAATTTAGGTACACAGTCAAAGGTGTCTCACATTTAAGTCCCCGATAGATTTAATGCAAATTAGCTAAGCATTTTAAAGTAGTAAAGTTAAACAGCAAATAAAAAATATGCCATTATTAGTGATTTACCTGAACTTGTGGAAAATGTTAAAACCTTCCAAACATATGGACTAAGTTTTCAGATGGGAAACATTTTATTACCAGATGAAAGAATGAAAAAAAATGTGTTCTATGTATAACATTAAATACTGCTCAGATATTACTCATATGGTATTAACATAATGCAGATGTGTTTATACTAACTACATTAATTCCATAAAACAAATTAATTATCAGGCAAATATTCCATTGCAATTAAACAAGCAAAGTTTCTCCAAACAATGCAAGAAACTAAGCAGCTCAAATATGCTTTTGAACTTTATATTTAAAAAAAACAGCCAGTAACTATTTTAAACTTCACAAAATTCTTCTTCATCCATCTTTGCATCCATCCATCTAGCTATCCACAACTGCTTTTTCCCATCTTTGCACATGTGGTTTTCATGTCACTTCAACAGTGACAGCCATCTCAAGCAAGGTTTACGCTGAAGGGTGGCTAACCTTGCACAATAGTTCTATGCTAAACACAAACACATGCTCACCTCATACCTATGGCCAATTTAGAGTGTCCAATCTACCTACTGCATGTCTCCGGACTGTGGGAGGAAATGGAGCACTTGGAGAAGACTCGTAGAAATACAGGGAGGACATGCAGATTCCACACAGAAGGCACCCCGACCTTGAATCGAACCAGAGAAACACTTGCTGTGTGGCAGCAACACTATCTGTTTCAACCTACAGTTAATGTTAATGGGACATCTCTACAATTCCTTAAGGTGAAATTGCTCAGCTGTCAGCAACACATTTAAAAAAAGACTAACAGCATAATGCCAAATGTTGTTTTTCATAGGAAATCATTGCTGGTGTGCTTTCTAAGTGTACATTGGCAATAATTCAATGGTTTTGGAAGATATCTCCCTTCTTTTAGTTGGTCTGACTGTGGAGAAGATATATCTATCTATATCTATATCTATCTATACCTATCTATCTATATATATATATATATATATATATATATATATATATATTTATATATATATATCTATATATATATATATATATATATAAAGCAGCAAAAGCAGCCACTGCAGATGGTAAACCAAATAAGTACAAAAAAAAAAAATAATCAGGACAGCCAAACAGGTTTGAGTGTAGCTTTTATTGCAAAATGACTGCGCTGGTGGTGCTGCAGTAGCATTGTTGCCTCACAGCAAGATGTTGTCATGTTCGATTCTCAGCTAGAGCATCTTCTGTGTGGAGATATGGGTGAATGGGAATTGTGCGTCAGAGCTGGCAATTCGGCATGTAAAAATCTACCCAATCATTAGCGGACCGGAGTTCCGCTGTGGCGACCCCTAACCGGGAAAAGCTGAAAGACACAACAACAACAACTTTCATCTAATTGTAGACATCTTCAGAAAGAAATAAAAAGACCTAAAAAGTTTGTAACATCATGAGAACACTGTAAAACAGCCCCTTTTTATATCAAACAGGAGGTATATAACAAAGAGAAAGTATGTAACAAACAGGAAATATGTAACAATGTATCAAAAAGACCACCAAAATTCTTAAAGTGACCTGTGCAATTTAAAAGTAACTTGTGCTGTTTAGAAACATAGTGAAACTTTGTAACACTGAAAACCACTGTCAAGTCAAGTAAGAAAATATTAAAAAATCCACTTTGAAAGTAAAAATAGCATTCCAGCACCAAATCCTCTAGGGTGCAGAAAAATAACTTTAAAATTAACTTTAAAATATGCAGTCAAACTCAAAGCTTAGAAGCCTTATATTTCAGTTTACTAGTAATGGATATTGCTTCATTTAAACCTGGTATACTAGCGGCATCCAAATGTAACTGCCAACATAATTCTTTGTGCAATAATAAATTCTGCCAGTCCACTTTTTGTTTTCATCTGTGATCCTTTCAAGAAGGGAAAATCAAAACAAAGAAAAATGTTCATAGCTTATTGCCTGCCTTGCTAGGGCACTTTTGCTGTCTCTTTTTTTAATGCTATACAAATGCTGATAAATACATTTATTAAGTGAATTGTTGGTCTTGCCTATATAAAAGGCTGTGCATGACTGACACTGGGCAAGGTAAATAACTTTAGATGTATAGCAAAAATATCTGCCCCTAGTAAGCCATCTTCTAACAGTGTCCCACAGTGTACTGCTGTAGTTGTTTTCTGTATACATACATTGTTTACACTGGCCACATTTCAATGTCTCAGAACTTCCAGTACATGATTTTTTTGTCTGGTCTCTAAAATTTTCTTGAAGTTTGGATGATTTTTATAGGTATAATAGGGCATACCATAGAAATGACCTTTGAAATCACTTTCATTCTGTACTAGTGGCCAGTTTTTTAATATAATATTCCTGATGTCTGCTGCTTCCAAGGAATAATGAATGATGAGATTCTGTTTACCTATATTACTTCATTCACCTCTGTTGGTTCCAGCGGTGCTTAAACCATGATGTATAAGTGGAGCGTACTTCTTAGTTCTGTCTGCCCAGATTTCTTCTTTGATCTTCTCAACCGACTCCACAGCGTATCCATGATCCAAAAACATGTTTTTTAATAACTCAAACTGTCTGGGCCACTTGTCATTGTTTGATGTTAACCTAGAAATTTGGGCAAATTGACATTTTTAGAGAAGCTTTCTTTTTGTGAAAAACATGACAACTCCTGAAATGCAGAAAGAAATCCGCACCCATTGCCACCCCAGAGATCTTTTTAAAATATTCTCTGGCAAAATACAGGAAATTGTTGGTCAGGACAGTTTCCATAAAATCAAAGATGAGTCTAAACATGTTGTCTGGAACTAAATGGGAATCCAAAACACATTTAAAACAAGACTAACAGCATAATGCCAAATGTTGTTTTTCATAAGAAATCATTGCTGGTGTGGTTTCTAAGTGTACACTGGCAATGATTCAATGGTTTTGAAAGATTTCTCTCTTCTATGAATTAGTCTGACTGTGGAGCTTATATATATATATATATATATATATATATATATATATATATATATAGATATATATGTGTGTGTGTGTGTGTGTGTGTGTGTGTAAGTTTGGTGGTGCAACCCCCACCAATAAAAAACAAAAAAAAACTAAAAATAATCTTTTCACCTTTTTACATTTTGGGAAATTTATTTATTTATTTATTTTTTCCATTTCAGCACATCAGCTTTCAGGAAGTCAGCATTTCATAGTAGAACCTGGTAACTGAGCTATACTGCAAATGCTACTATATTAAAAGATTTCAATGATATTCCAAGAGGGATTTTTAAAAAAGTACATTTTTATAAAGTCTAAATTAGATATAATTAATAAAATTTGTTAAAGATGAAATCTCCTAAGTAGGAAAATGACATCAGTAACTGTTTATATAAACCACTGGTTTGATACTATTATTAGAAAAGTGGTGTAGACATCAAATCAGGAAGAAAGTTATAAATTCTAAAAAAGCACATACCCTGAAGCAGTTCCTTTTTATGTTATTCTACAAGAAAATAAAATATCTGAAGAGTAGGTGAAATACTTCCATAAAAAAATGTTTCTGGAACAAAAGTGCTTTTGTTGCATGATAGTCATTGAAACACAGTGCACAGATTAACATTCTATTGGTATGTAAATATATCAGGGAAATTCAAATATAAGATTCTATAACACTGTGGCCTACATTATAAGAGTCATGACCAAGGCACCATAACTGAAGAATACACAAGTAAAACAGAAATCACTGTAGGTCACAGTGGAGACTAGAATTAACATGACAGTCCACAGAAGGACTGAAAAAGATACCTCCCTAAACATGAGAAAAGAGAGAATTACAGGAAGCTAACATCGAACTGGGATGTAATGTTGGTCATGTAATCTAATTGTGTTGTATACCAACTTTCTGGAGTACTATTGCTGAATCTGTTTTCCAAAGAAGGATTTTTTAAACACTTTTATTAATGTCACACATTATACAGTGAGCAAATAATAATTCCTGATGCATCAGATGTTGCAACCCTTACAGTGTTGTTAACAGCAACATCGGAAGACACCTACAATGAGCTTTTGATTTGATATCCTCAGATAGGGATTATAAACAGGAATTGTGATCTTAAGCTCTGTGTTTATTTAAATTGTATGAGGAAAAGTATGTTTCACAGCTAACTTAAGCAGAGATGGCCCAATTCTTAGACACCATCCACCCTCCATTGCAGATGCAGGATAAAGGGCATCTCAGCCATGTTATGGATGGTCATTTGATGTATAACTTGAACTGAATGCATATCACTTCATAGTCACTAAACCACATACAGGGCATGAGCTGTATATGCTGGATAATTTGGTAGAGCTTTGAATGATATAAACTGTTGACAATTGCAGCCCACTTGTGCATGCATGGGGGGGCAGTAAAAGGCACATTGCATAGCATAGCAGGTTAAATGTGCTTGTCCAAAGGGGCTTTAGTTATAAAGGCCACCTTGCATCACAACCTGCATACCCCACAGTAGGAGAGGACAAAGAGCACTTGTTCAAAGAGATATTAATAAGGCAGCATCCAGAGCATTGCATAGCATTAGCATAAAAGTAACACAGATTCATAGTCTGTGCAGTCTGCATTGTAGGGGTGGTACAGGGCCATTCCTCCATTTTCCTTTTATTTTTCTTTTTATTATTTTAAAATAAGATGTCTTAAGAAACATTACATGAAATATGAATAAGTAACATATTTACAATTTTAAAACATTATCTACTTCAACACATTATATAACTATTTATATTGGTGTCTATACAAATAACATTGAAATTCTACATTATGTGGAGTCAGAAACATAAGATGATGTAACTTTGTCGATTTTTTCAAGTATTTCCAGTACTTTCATCCAAGAGTAGTGGTATGAAGTAGGTAAGTTAGTTCTGTTCTTCAGTGTTAACATTTCCATGTGTCCAACTGTTGATGCTAAATTTTTGAATTCCTTGAACGTAGGAGGAGCCTTGTTTTTCCAATGTATACTTATGATTTTAAGATTTTGGAGTCTTTTTTTTTGGTACTCAATCAGGAATAGGAGAATTGAATAAAATTATAGATTTTTGTTAATTGAAATTTGTCATTATAAACAGTCTGGAAAAAAATAGTTAATAGCCTTCCAATATAAATTAAGAGATATACATTCATAAACAAAAATCTGCCAATCTGCTTTTATCTTAGTTTTGCATCTCCAACATTGGTCTTCACTAGCAAATATTTTGGCTAGCCTATATGGTGTATAGAAACTTCTGTGTAAATACCTCCAAGTGGATAATTGCCAGTAATTTTATAATGTGGATAGTTTGGAAGATTTTAGAATAATTCTTTTTTCTTCTTCAGTGGGAGGATGGTTGTTTATTGAGGTAAAATAATCCCAGTATGACTTTTCATGATAAATTTTTGTTTTGTTTACAATTTTATAAATATTAGATAAGTAACCTGCACCCTGATAAGGTTGATTTGTGGCTATAATAAGATATTCAATGAATTTTGGGACCACATGTCTGACTGAAGGTTGCAGTTGTTCTACTTTATATTTAAGGACGTGTCTTATATTTTGCAAAAGCAACCAGAGGTATTTGTTTATGTTATACTTGCAAATTACCTGTTCATTTGTTAATATTTTTCTTTTTCTATGAGTTGATGCCAAAAGCATAATGATTCTTCCTTGAGTATATTCATTTTATAAATTTGTGATGCGTCAAGAATAGTAGGTGTAAAAGCTATAGGGAAAATCAAAAAACCCAAGAATTAATATTTGGGAATTTGTTTATATATGTTTTGAACAATGATGGCATAGAGCCTATATAGTTTGATGGTAATTTATTGTTATTATTTTTTCCCTAGTAAATAATCTTTTAAAATCCAAATAATGGGTGATGGTATAATAATTAAATAATCTTGTATATGTTTGTAATTAAATTCTATATAAATCTGCTCATGTGCTTGTTTCCATATAGGAGTGTAGGAAGTATTTAACCATAGTGCTATGTTTTTAACAACAGAGGAGGTAATATCTGGTAAATTAATTCCACCATCTTCCCAATTTGGTAAATGTTTATTTAAGGCTATACAAGGTTTGTTTAGAAACCATAAAAAATTTTAAATTACTTTATTGTATCATTGAATAATATATTTTGGAGGTGGCAATGAAAAACTTTGTATTAAGAATAATATTTTGGGAAAGATGATTGCTTTAATAAGATATAATCTGTCTGCTGTTGAAAAGATTTCTTTATTTCAATGACAGATTGTTTGTTCTATTTTGTCTAGTATTTTATTATAGTAAAATATTAGAGAGTCAGTTAATTAATTAAGTAGATGTATTCCCAAATATAATAATTAATTATATGTTACTATGTATTTGGAGAATCTTTTGTTTATATATTTCTTTTTACAATTACAGGGCATAATTTTAGTTTTGTTTTCATTAAATTGTAGGCCTGAAATGCTTTGAAATTTATTTATGAAGTTAAACAAAGCCTTTAAAGATTTATTGGCATCTGACAAAGTTAAATGCATGTCATCAGCAAAGAGATGGATTTTAAGGTTTAATGTTTTATTAATGCATATGCCCTTTATGTTGTTGTCTGATCTGATTTGTTTTGCAAAGGGCTCTATGAGTAATTCAAATAACAATGGTGATAAAATACAGTCTTGTTTAATTCCTTTTTTGATTGTTATAGGGCATATAGTAGTTGAATAAGGTTATTGAAATTATTGGGAAAGTTATATTCTTTTAAAACTAGTGAAAGAAAGTTCCAGTTAACAGAATAGAAAGCTTTATTAATATCTACTGAGATTATACTTAAATATAGGTCTCTATGTTTGCTATAGTCAATTAAAGAAAAAACAGCTCCAAGACGGTGATGAACCAGAATCAAACAAATAAGCTCTAAAACACAAGTTTAATCCAACGAGCAAAATCCAATAAACGAACAGAGAAACCAGATACAGTAACGTTGAGCGTGCTTTCACTTTGTCAATACAAAGCTTCATCAGAACAAGAACTTGTTGAATAACAGTGCTTAAATATACTGTGCTGTGTTCTAATAATTAAATAATTGATTAATTTGCTTGAAAATTGAAATTCTTAAAAAGGCAATGCTTCAAAAAATATAAAATAACCATACTATAAAACTCTCTAATTTGTTTGATTCTGGTTCATCACTGTCTTGGAACTGTTTTTTCTTGGCTTGAGGCATCTTTTTTGGGGGGGTTTCTATAGTCAATTAAAGTTAGAAGTCTTTTAATATTATCTGAAGTGTTTCTTCCTTTAATAAAACCTGTCTGATCTTCATGGATTAAGAAATGAAGGAAGTGTTTGATGCTGTCTGCATATATAACCATAAACATTTTATAGTCTATATTAATAATGATATTGGCCTATATGAAGAGCACTGTTTCTCATCTTTATCTGCCCTGATAATTGGGGATATCAATGAATATTTCCAAGAGGGTGGAGTGTTTAAGTCTTTTCTGACTATAGCATATGCTTTTAAGAGTAAGGATATAGCTTGATAGTGTATTAATTTGTACATTTCTGGTAACATATTATCTGGGCCAGGTGCTTTATTCATCTTGAGTTTTTTTATTTGTGATTTTAATTCTGTCATATTAATTGACTTGTTTATAATGTCTATTTGTTCTTGTGTTAGTTTAAAATGAATATTATTTTCCAAGCAGTTTTGTATATCTTTCAGTGGGTATATCTTGGATGTTTAAGGAGTTGTCAAAGTTATATTGAAGTCTAAATGCTTCTAAAATATCATTTAGATCTGTAACTTTTTTGTTAGCATTAGGAATAAAAATGTCTTTTATTTGCTTAGATTTGATTTTTTTTTTGTTCTGTTAGTAAAGTGTCTCTGATGTGCTGAATTAGTAGAATAGGAGTTTAGTTTTATTATTTCTAAGATAATCATAATCTTATGATGTATCAATTCTGCATACTTGTTATTAGTTTGTGTAAGTTCTTGAACTAGGTCAGTATTGCCATTTTGTATTTCCAGTTTCAATTTATCTGCTTTGTTTTGTAAGTCTAGCATATCTTTATTCCATGACTCCCTTTTATTAATGTACCAGGGTAGTATTTTTCCATATGTAACTACTTTTAGTGAATCCCAAACCTATATCTCTGAAATATCCCCCATGTTGTTTAGTTCTAGAAAGTTTTTGATTTCTTTTTCATAAAATTCCTTGAATTCCATCAGTTTTGTAACATAGGAGGGTGTCCTAGTGATGGGATTTGAAAATATAGGTGCAAGTTCTATTTAGAAGGTTAATTATGATCGGTTAGAGGACAATTTAAAAATGTAACACTGTCAGTTTTTGTTATTAGATCAATGGCTACATATATTATATCTATTCTAGAATTAGTTCTATATCTATGAGAATAAAATGAAAAGATTAGTGAGTCTGGATCTGCAAATTCATTTATATCCTTTATATATGTTGTGTCTATAAATTTTAAAAGCACCTTGGAAATAGGCAGGTTTCTTCTTTTAGTTTTGGAATCTGTATCTTTTTCATTTATTATACAGTTGAAGTCTCCTGCCAATATCAGGCTACCCTTAGTCAAATGAATTATATCTTCAAAGTGCTGTTTAACTGTTCTGAATTCTAGTCCTGGAATCCAGTATAGGTTTACTAAAGTATAAATTCTCCTATTTAGCTCTATTGAGGCTAGACAAAGCATAGCAGAAGTATCTTGATGGGTATTAATTATTTTAGGTGTTGTAGGTGTGTTGTAAAGTAATATAGCTACTCCTCTTTTTGTTTTATATTGAGAGCTTACTAGTACTGTGTAGTTATTGATATTTAAGTTATTTATATCTCTGTCTAATAAATGTATCTCTTGTAGGAAGACTATTTGTGGTTTATGTATGTTTATGAATTTAAATAGGCTTCTCCTTTTATTGCTATTATTCAGACCATTAACATTTATGGATAAACATTTAATCTCCTAACTTTAAATTTGATTTATATATGATTTTGTGTAAATAGTTTTTATTCTTAATTCTATCTTGGATAAAGAATTAAAAAATGTTCCTCCTATATAGGTTTTGTATGTTTCTGACAGACATCAAACTGATAATTAAAAACAAATGAACTTCTGAACTTGTAATTCTTAATCTTAAAAGCCATTCCCTATCACTATGAGGTAATATACCTCTTTGCTTGGTTAGTGAAGCTAATCAAACAAACCTTCTACTCTTGTGAATTATATTGGGATCAGTTTCCTTTATCCTCTTAGTTCTATGAAAGGATACTTAAATGTCATAAGAAAACAGTATAATCTGCTGGAATATATAAGTATATCTTTTTCCCCTTATACTATTGCAATTTGGTAGTTCTTGTTTTCAATCAGGATTCAAAAAAGGTACAGAACTTCTATATTAGAGTAAAATCATTTCAAAATAGTTTAGGATATTAACTGACAATATAATATAAAACAATTATTCTTGTTTATCAGTACATTTTAAATGTACCAGTTATTAGTAGGTAATAAAGTTTAAGGGGGAACAATAAAACATTTTAAAACAAGAAGCTTCAATCCACTGTATCTGTTATGCTCTAATATAATAATTAAAGTCATATTAAAAAGCAAGATTTACTATTTACATTCAAAGTCTTTTTAAACCAGTGTAGTAGTTTATATTATTGTAACATATGATATAAACATTTCCGTTTCATACTTCTGTAGCTAGGGTTAAAGTTCCTTGAAAGATATTGTATGACTTGCTGAACAAATTCCACTCTTTCCTTAAAAAGTGCTATTCTGCTAATTCAAAATAAATAGTTGTTATTAACCTGAGGTTTCTTTATATGAACCTTTTCCATACATAATTTGGATTTTCTAATATATATTATATAATGATAGTTTAATGTATGTGTATGGTTGCATGAGTGTGTATAAGTATGAGCATGTGTGAATGTGTGTTGTGGGCATATATATATATATATATATATATATATATATATATATATATATATATATATATGCATAAACATTAATGAAATATAAGGTTTTAGTATTAACATAAGACACAAAGCTATTCCTGCATTGAATTTCTAAGCATTTCTGGGCACATATAAATATCTATAAACATACTGAGGAAATAACAGGGAAAATCTTAGCAGACAAATGGAGGGTATGCTCAATGAATAAGCAAAAAAATAAATAAAAATTATATTCTCTTTACACTGCTTAACATATTTAAATTGAGCTTTTCAGAGAATTCTTGTCCTAGTTCACTACGTAAATTATTAATAAAACTCCTTTATGTGTCAAAGAATCCTAACACTGGTCAATTTCTAGAGACATCATTAGGAATGTGTTTGACTGCCACTGAGTTTTTTAATTAACCATAAAAGTTACAACAAACTTTCCCTCATGTTCAATAATATTATTAAATAAAAATGTACAGAATTTCATACTCTGCAAATCTAGCTGATTCATGCAGGGAAATGGAACCCTGGCTGCAACTCAAGTGATAGAGGATTAATTAATGTCCGTAGAACTGGAGGAGGAGGAATGAAGGCAAGGGCCTATCTTAGCTTTATAGAAGAGTCAGTGAGGGATGCATGCACTTAAGTGTGTATTGGGGAAACTGCCATTCTTGCCTCAGGGGAGGGGTAAGGATTTCTTGTGGGAGCGAGGAGTTGGCTTTCTTTATAACCCTTTGCACATCCCCTTCCTGATGTTTCACATAATGTATCTATATGGCATAAAGCATGATACAAAATAATCTCAAACCACCCTGATGGTTATCTGAATGATGCCCCCTCCTAGATGACCAATGCCCTGTTGATGAGAAATATATGAAACAACTAGATGGGTGGGGGCTAATGATTGAGACACAATAGGGGCAGAGCAAAATAAAGTAAAACCAGATCTTTGTTTGGCCATTAGAAAATGACTATATTTTAATTAAATAGATAAAGCAAGCTATCTTTATAACAAGCATTGCTTGTAGTGGCACTAAAAACATATAACTATTTTAACATTTGGGATCAAATTAGTAATATGTTATATTTCATAGTAAACCCCTTCAACTTCCGCTTTTTCATGATTTAAATAACTTCCAGGGTTTCAATTTAATAATTTATTTTAATGAAAACTATTAGTGTATTGTACTGTATGTGTTCAAGCATGTGTGTGTCTAAGTGTGTGTCTCTGAGTGTGTGTGTGTGTGTGTGTGTGTGCGTGTGTGTGTGTGTGTCTGTGTGAATATATGAATGTGATTAGTCACACTGTGTTTAACAAATCATGCGTTGCTCAGCTGTTTCTACTTAACTAAGGTTAGAAGCTTCAAAACAAATCTAATCCTGATGAATGATGGCAGCATTCCCTTTCTCTCCCACCCACTCAATACTCTAGGATGGGTGGGGGTGACAGGAATGAGTAGTCATATAGTGAACTCTGACTTTGTGGTGATCAGAGGGAAGAATGAGGCAAAATAATATATAGAAAGAAGCAGGTATTCATGCAGATAAACATATCATAAGTAGACATTAGTATCACAATAGCATTGTGTATACCATGCAAGCAAATTTGCTTTCCTAATGTCATAGTTATACTTTAAGGTTTTACCCTGAATTTTCAAATTTGTACATTGGTGCATAATCTCAAACACCATTAATTTTCTCCTAAAAGCCAACACATAAAGAACCACATGAGGCCTTAGTGCAGTGCAAACTGTTTTCTTCCCTTAGGGACATGCCTTTGAAACTACAAATGCTGTGAGAGAGTGCAGTGCTGATCATTGTTTGACAAACTTGCAATTATTCATTTCCTATCTCAGTTGTAAATTTGTTACTAATACCATGAACTGCATTCATTGGCATAAGCAGTACAACAGCACAGATTTATGTCACTAAGCAACTCAGATAAATAAATTCTTGCACTCTGATGTAAATTTAGAACCCACATTTCTTCATTAAAATTTGATATTCGGGCCAGGTATTTAGCATTTCAGAGAAAAGCACCATAATTATAATCTTTTAATAGGATTTACTATGAAAAAGAGTTAAAGTATATAAGCATACTGCATTAAAGTATGTTCTGGAAATCAGCTCTGTTAAAAAAACAGTTGAATGTGACATTAAAAAGTGCTGCATTTGCGGAAGATATGTTTCGGAAAGTAAGGGGGAAAAAAGAATAAAAATCTTATCATGAAGTGGTGGTCCCTTTAGGGCCAGTACTAAAGTACTATAACAAAAGCATGTGGAAGAGATAAAGCCACCATTTCAGTTCTGAGTCTTATCAATTAACACCTTGTATGACCTCTAAATTTAACATTCAGAAGGAGGAGTGTCTTGTGGAAGTGTGTGATTGATGGTCGTGTAACTTTAAGAGAGGAACGAGCATATTTCCTGATTAAGCATCTCCTTTTCATGATGTTGCAATTAGATAGAGCTAGGGGACAACACACACAAAGCAAAAGAATCAACAAAACCAGGAATTCATGTTTCTGATGCAAACTATGTCTTTTGCTGGATATTAGGGATGTCTCGAGAACTAGGCAGGAAAGGGAAGGTGATTCTCTGATAACAGGATCAGCTACTGTTCATGTGACTGCTATATACAGTTTGCATTTAAAAGAATGAGGAAAAGGGAAAAAAATGACTTTTAAGCATTTCAAAATGTAGGAAAACATTTGGTAAAGCATAGCAACACACCCTCATCCTCGTAACACTGCCATTCAATTCCGGACGGCCGGAACAGCAATACACTTGGCTTAAAGCCACAAAAGGCTGCAAATAACAAATATTCTATAGTGTTACACTAATTTGACAAAATCAGCATTAATAGAACACTTTTATTGTTATCAGAACTAGTTTCGTGACAATTGTAGACTGAAGTACAGTACATTAAAATGACATATTCACTAACCAATTCTGCGATCTGTTTGCCTAAATACGAATGCTTATAACTTGTAAGAAGTTATTTAGTCCAGGGATATAACTGATAATAAAGTTTATAACTCTTACCATATCTATTAATTAATATAATAGTGAACAAGTCAAGCTATTATATGTTAATGGAACTTTATGTATATGAAAAGGAAGAAAAATAAAATAAAAAAGAACTGTTGATTATTTATGGTCAATGTTTAAAACATGAAAAAGTTGGTATATATAAACTGGTGTGTTTGAGGAAATGAGTATAACTGTGGTAAGTGGATATATAATGAAAAGTGAAGTAATGTTAAAATCATGCTTAATATATTGAAATGATTGAATTAGATTTATTTAAATTTATATTAACTCTAATAATTAATGTATAATTGTAAATAGTACCTGTTTTAAGTTGGTTTGAAGACAAGAACATTTTTCTTTTTATTTGTATGTATTATTTAAACTTTTACAATATATAAAACATTTAGGTTTATTTGTTCTTTAGCTTTTTTTTTCTTTTGTTCAACAGACTTCCAGTTATTTACTTCAGCATTTCTTTTTGGTGCACTATTTGCCCAGTCCGTAGAGTCTTCTTGTGTTAGGGTGTTGTTGTTGGTAAGATATTTTATTGCTGATTCTACTGTTTTGAAGACTTTCATTCTGTCTGGCAGGAAGATTCTAAGTCTTTTTTTTCACTAAATATTTTTTTTTATTATTTCAAATAAGATGTCTTAAACATTACATGAAATAAAGATAAATAACATATTTACAATTCTAAAACATTACTAACTTCAAACCATTATATAACTATTTACATTGGTGTCTATGCAAATAACATTGAAATTCTATATTATATAAAGTTAGAAACATAAGATGATATATCTTCTTCGATATTTTCAAGTATTTCCAGTACTTTCATCCAAGAGTAATAGTAAGAAGTAGATCTTTTAGTTCTGTTCTTCACTGTTAATATTTCCATGTGAGCAACTGTTGTTGTTAAAGTCTCAAATTCCTTGAACATAGGCGAAGCCTCATTTTTCCAGTGTATAGTTATGATTTTACGTGAAATTGCCAATAGTGACCATAGGATTTTAGTGTCTTTTTTTGGTACAAGATTCTAAGTCTTGATGGAAGTAAAAGATGGGTTTTCAATTGCTTCTTTTTTAAGGCTTTTATTATTGGTAGGAATTCTTTTCTTTTGGAAACCAACTTTATAGAGTAGTTGTTGTCAAATCTGATTAATGCATTATAGTATATGATGGGAGAATTTGCCCAGGAATTTCTTAATATAAGATCTTTATCTTGTGTAGAAAAAAGTCTCACAATTATGGATCTTGGCTTGTCCTTGATTGAAGAAGTATTTCCAGGAGCTATTAGTGATCTGTGGCATGTTCAATGCCATATGAAAGAGCTTCAGAAAATTTCACTGCATTTGGAATCCAGGAGGTAAGAAAGTTTATAATATTGTCCCCATCAGTTTTTTTCTGTAGACCATATATCTGAATATTATTTCTTCTTGTTTGGCTTCCATATCATGAAGTTTTTCTAGCAAGTATGTGTTCTGTTGTAGTAAAAATTCAGTTTGTTGTTCCTCTATTTGGACTCTACAGTCAATGTCATTTAGTGACTGTTCAATAAGTGAAATTTGTCCTTTCTGTTGAATAAACATTTCCTAAAGCTGTTCTAGTTGTTGTGAGCACTTTTCCTTGAAAGTATCTATTTTATTGTCCAGCTTATCAATTTCAATTGTGAGTTCCTATATATTTGATATAAGAGATTGTAGATCTTTCTTGAGAGAAGAGTCTTGGGCTGAGTTCTTGAGATGACTCATGATGTACAGCTGATGTTGGTGATGATTATCCTGTAATTGATTTAACAGGAATTATTCAAGATCTGACAATGACATTTTTCTGTAGATGCTCAAAGTTGTTAAAAATAAGTTAATAGTAGAGATTCCTTCAGATTAAATGCCATTTTGTAAAATTCCTGTCAGGAATAGTATTGAGGTAAGAGACCAGACATGAAGTGCCGCTACCAGTTCAACATCCTGGCCACTCCCCCCATTTCTCCATTTTCATTGTAACTGAAACAGCCATGCTCTGTCGTAACAGGCTATCCTCCATTCCTCCATTTTATTGTAACTGAAACAGTCGTGCTCTGACAGTAATAGACTATCATCCATTTCTTCATTTTTATTGTAACTGAAAAAGCCGTGCTCTGTCAGTAACAGGCTATCCTCCATTCCTCCATTTTTATTGTTACAGAAACAGCTGTGCTCTGTCAATAACAGGCTATCCTCCATTCCTCCATTTTTATTGTCACCGAGACTGCCGTGCTCTGTCAGTAATAGGCTATCCCCCATTCCTCCATTTTTATTGTAACTGAAACAGCTGTGCTCTGTCATTAACAGGCTATACTCCATTCCTCCATTTTTATTGTAACTGAAACAGCCATGCTCTGTCAGTAACAGGCTATCCTTCATTCTTCCATTTTTATTGTAACTGAAACAGCCATGCTCTGTCGGTAACAGGCTATCCTCCATTTTTATTGTAACTGAAACAGCCGTGCTCTGTCAGTAACAGGCTATCCTCCATTCTTCCATTTTCATTGTAACTGAAACAGCTTTGCTTTGTCAGTAACCTCCATTCCTCCATTTTTATTGTAACTGAAACAACCGTGCTCTGTCAGTAACAGGCTATCCTCCATTCCTCCATTTTTATTTTAACCGAAACAACCGTGCTCTGTCAGTAACAAGCTATCCTCCATTCCTCCATTATTATTGTAACTGAAACAGCCATGCTCTGTCAGTAACAGGCTATCCACCATTCCGCCATTTTCATTGTAACTGAAACAGCCGTGCTCTATCAGTAACAGGATATCCGCCATTCCTCCATTTTCATTGTATCTAAACAGCCATGCTCTGTCAGTAACAGGCTATCCTCCATTCTTCCATTATTATTGTAACTGAAACAGTCATGCTCTGTCAGTAACAGGCTATCCTCCATTCCTCCACTATTATTGTAACTGAAACAGCTGTGCTCTGTCAGTAACAGGTTATCCTCCATTCCTCCATTTGTATTGTAACCGAAACAACCGTGCTCTGTCAGTAACAGGCTATCCACCATTCCTCCATTTTCATTGTAACTGAAATAGTCGTGCTCTATCAGTAACAGGCTATCCTCCATTCCTCCATTTTCATTGTAACTAAACAGCCATGCTCTGTCTATAACAGGCTATGCTCCATTCCTCCATTTTCATTGTAACTGAAACAGCCATGATCTGTCAGTAACAGGTTATCCTCCATTTTTATTTTAACTGAAACAGCCATGCACTGTCAGTAACAGGCTACACTTTGCACTTAACATTTTTATGCACTTTGATGAATGTTCATATACATTGGCAAGACAGGGACTTCAGGTCATTTAATAGGCCCCCTTAAGTTTACTATATCATAGTGTCAAATAATCGTGGTGTTACATAATATAATTGTCTGTACTCCGCAAATTACTCAGATTTTTATACCATTTCTGATTTTGCCTAATATATTTGCTCCATCCCTCATAATATTTTTAATTTTTTTGGTACATCACTGAGGATTTAAGTTATTTAATCATGATAGACATTTGACTTCCATAGTTCTTACTGTTCAGCAAATGCTTGTTAATGCAAATCCTGTGATTATATTGTCTTTTTTTTAAGTGAATTAGAGTAATATTTAAAAACTGCCTCTGACTTTGGGCCTTTGCCCTCCTTCATTCATTTCCAGAATTCTTGAGCAATAATGTTTAGAGGTTTGTATCTTTATCTAACTTGTACTAATTCTAGCAATCATGCTGACTTATTCTTTCTTTTATTAATATGTTTATTAAAATGTTATATACAGGAACAAATGTATTAGCATAATAAAACAAATAACAATTTTCACAGCTGTCTACATCAATTCTTGCTAGATATTTACTCAATTCATTAAACAGCTATAAACTGCTGATAAAACAGTATTTATATATTCTGTAAATGAAGAAGTAACCTTATTTTCCAGTAATTTATAGTCATTTCCTGGTTATTGTTAATAAATTCCCGAGGAGTGAGAATTAAAACTGTTCTATACATCTAGGAATTGCAGTATTAAACACAATAAAAGTTTAATTAACATGAATTTATCAGACTACAATGCCCACAGGAAACATTGATTTTTTTCCTACAATTTCTGCAGGACTTTGTAATCATAAACCATATGATGGCAATCTGCTTTGATTAAGGATTTACACCACCTACAACCAATACATTTCTTCTTGTGTATAATTTCAGTATTACCAAAAATAATAACTATTCTATGTAAACATTTCCAAGAGAATAATCTGCAAGATAAAGATGATATAATGTTTTTGAGGATATTAAAATATTTTACTATTGTAGTTAGAGCTGGCTCATTTTCATAATCCCAATAGTTATCTGTGATACAAATTGCATGCTGCTTAATAGGCTGACTTTTCTTTTCTTATGCAGTTGTTGATAGCAGAAGGCGTGTTGCACAGTTACTCACCATCTGCAGACTTCACGCACTATCGTTGAACAAATAATGGCCTTGTCATGCTTTTTTTTCCCAACACTTTAGTACTATGCATTGTGTATCACAGCCACGAATACAGTCAAACAAAAGTAAAGATTCTAGATTTCAGTAGGGTAGACTGAAAAAAAAAAGGAACAAAGCTTCCAAAAAATATATATAAAAATCAGGCCTGAAGGTGATTTCAAGCAATATGTTTACTTCAGAACTCCATTTGTAACAGACAGTAGAAAAAGAAATACTTGAATTCATGAATAAGATGACACTAAATGTTGGTACAAATTCACAGCATTCAGAGCAAGACAATGTCATTATATGCAGCAGAAAGAAAAATAAACATGACAGCAAAGAAATACAACGGGAAAGGGTTCTGTCTAAAAGAAAACATTTGTAAGTAATGGCAGAATCATAACATTGAGCTTTAAGAAAATGGAAAACGATTAATTTGTTCTGTCATCAGACATTACATTCTGTTATTTTATTATTGTTATCATCAATGTTTTATGTATATATTTCTTAAAGGGCACATTTTTGAAGGAGTTATCAACACAAATCGGTAAACTGTTGTGATTTTCTTTATTTTCTGCAAGGTATTAAAACTCTCAGTTGTGAAACGACCCTAGAGTGGTTAAATATATGAGCAGCAAGAGGACAAATCTGTGCTGACCATGTCATTTAGTTATTTATTTATTTATTGTCATGTTGGGTATGTTAGTCCCACTAGTGCCGTGATCTTTTTTCATGAGGTGTTATTTCTAGTACTGGGAGACCTTTGGTCAGGGCATCAAGGAACTTCCCCTACTCTGTACAGTTTGGTGTGGTGCTTCCTGGCTTCCATTCCAAGCATGAAGGTGGCTCAGAGAAGCAGGAAGCATGGAGGAGAAGGAGAGCGAGATCGCTACCAAGGAGACTGAATGTGCTGTTAATTGAACAACTCTGGGGTTAACATCTTGGAGTACGAGTCAGAGGACGTGAGGAAGAGGATGGTAACGACAAAGGTGGGAAAAGGAGAAATACAGGTAGAAGATGGTATAATGGAGGATTTGGGGTAAATCTTTCAACAAAATCTGTTTGCTACAGATATCACAGCAATGGAATTTGTTATTACAGCCCTCTAATTGGGGGGTGGGGGGGGTTGTAGGATGTTTACCTGTAAGAATTAGTGGATCAAAGTGAACTGGAGAGCAAATAAGCAGCATCCTGGCGAGAGACAATAGAGAGAATTCAGGGAAATGAAAATATGCAAGAAAAGAATTAAGAGAGGAAGGAACAGAAGGAAAAAAGTAGAAATCAAAAGAAAATGTCATGTGAGGATAAGCAACAAGGCCAAAAAGGAACTAGATGGGTATGAGATGTAGGAAAGCAGCGTAGCACCACTGAGGATAACACCCAGAGAGGTAAGAGCCTTTATTGTATTAATAAGGATACATATTGTGACTTTTTTTTGAAGAGGCTCGGTACATGGAGAAATGTATTGAACAGTATGATAAAAGGAAAGGCACTAACCCATGGAGGAAGCCAAAAACAAGGCATTTGTGCAATTCAGAACTGCAACTGAAAGAAATGACTTAAACGAATATTTAAAAGCTATATGTAGAGACATTTTGCATTTTACAAAAATGCATGATAATAGAGGTCTGTGGGACAGGGTGATGGAAATGTGGTGTAATCTTAAAAATAGAAGAAGAAAAATTGTGCATTTACCTAATATAATTAATGTTGAAGGGAAGAGGGGTATGGTGAGATACTAGGGACAACCTAAGACTTGTTTTTTATTTATTTCTCATACTCCCAAGATTCTCACTACACATTTCTAAACATACTGGAAATATTAATATACAACCAAACACCCTAATACTGGGTGATTTCAACTACCCTGCCATTAACTGGGAAAATAACTCGTGTACCAACACCTTTGCCCAATGGTTCTTGGAATTCATAAATTCCAATGCCCTGGATTAACTAATCCATAGTCCCACCAGGGGCTCAAATATCTTAGACCTGGTCATTACCAACATGGGAAATCGATGTTCCACACCTATGGTCACCTCCTCATTGGTCAGGTCAGACCATAAGCTAATCACCCTTAACATCCACATCCCACCCCCACCCCCCAGTAAGGAAACCTCCAAAAAAAAAACTTCTCCAAAGCCAACTTCATGCTACTGAAGTCAGAAGTGACCAACTTCATGACACCCATGCAGACGGGAACTGAAAGTTTGACTGATGAGTCCTACACTAAGGCACTGTACGAGCACATCCACTCTTGCATGAATCGTGCCATCCCAAATAGAACCAAGATGCTCTCCTCTAAAAAAAAGGAAGCCAATCTGGTGGTCCCCTGCCATAAACAAAGTTTACAACAAAAGGAAGAAAGTGTTGCAGAAAAGAGGAAATTCCCAGGATGCAAAAAACTCCCTTGCCAGCCTCAGTAAGAAGCTGAAATCCCTCATAAAAACCTCCAAAGCTAGTTACGAAATTAAAATTGCCAAAGATTCCAAAGACAACTACAAGGCATTCTATAACTATGTCAAGAATCTAAATGTCAATGCTCAGATCTGCTCTGAGCTACAACAGAATGGCATTAAATATACTGATCCCAAGGATATTGCCAATATCCTGGCAGATTGATTCAGTACCAACTTCACCCCCCAAATGGCCCATCTGAATACCAGAAGATTATCAAATTCTGGTAATAACAGCCACACAGGTAAAAAATGCACTCTCCAAAGCTAGGAATACAGCATCCATGGGACCAGATGACATCCCGGGCTGTGTACTACATGAACTACAAAATGAACTGGCACCTCACCTAAGTGTCATGTTTAATCATAACCTCACCTCAGGCTTTGTGCCCACTGAGTGACGGACAGCTACAGTTATCCTACTCCACAAGGGGGGATCCACCTTGGATCCCGAGAACTACCACCCCATCAGTCTGATGAGCCTGATCTGTAAGGCCATGGAACATATTATCATGCAACTTATAAACAAAGACATTGGCACCCTTAAAACACTGGACCCCACCCAGTTTGGGTTCGTGAAGGGCCAATCTTGTCTCCTGAACCTGATTGACTTCTTCAAATCAGTCTCCAGAGCCGTGGATGAGGGTAAGGCAGTCCACACAGCCTATCTGGACCTTGCCAAGGTCTTTGAGACCATCCCCCACTCTGGAATCATAGATAAACTTACTAAGCTGGGCATTAATCCCTACATCACTCGATGGGTTGCCAGCTGGCTTACTGACAGAACCCACACTGTAAAAGTAGCTGACTCCAAATCCAGCTCCAGACAAGTGACAAGTGGAGTACCTCAGGGTTCAGTCCTGGGACATCTCTTGTTTGGCACCTACTTCTCTGAAGTACAGGCCAACACTAAGGGACTCTGGCTAACAAAGTCCACACATGACTGCAAACTGGGAGCTATTATTGAATCCCCAAATTATGTGGATACTCCACAAAAGGGTCTTACAGAAATAGATGCTTGGTGCCAGAGCCATGGGCTCAAGCTCAGTGCCAAGAAATGTATAGTTATCCCCTTTGGGGAAAAACATGTACCCGTGAATTACCATATAGGTGGCAGTACACTAAACACCGAAAGTGTGATAAGAGACTTAGGGACACAGGTGGACAGTGGTCTCACCTTCAATAACCACATTGCCACAACAGTCAGGAAATCCTTCTATGTGGCACACCTCATCACTAAGGGCTTTTCATCCAGAAAAAAGGAGGTCATTGTCCCACTGTACTCGTCCCTCATTGGACTCATTATAGAATACAATGCCCCATTTGGTATGTACCTCTCAAGACATTTGCAACAACTGGACAGGCCACAGAAATACCTCAGTAAAAGAATCACAGGCCTAAAGCAGATGCCCTATGTTGACCGCCTTAAAAAACTCCAGCTATACTCTGTCACATATCATCTACTCTGAGGTGATCTTTGCTTAACATACAAGACCATGTCAAACCCAGAGCTGCTGGACATGCTACACTTAAAGAAATCCCAATCCCTCAGAGCCACACACTCCAGGGATCTAAACCTTGTCATCAAAACAAACAAAACATGCTGGAGGGATAGGTTCCTGACCCAGAGACTCCCTAGACTCTGGAATCGACTGCCCATATATGTCAAGCAGAGCGCCTCTTTGGCCCTCTTCAAAAGGAACCTTGATGATTGTATGGGAGAAAGGAAATTCACCCTGGGGATCATGTCAGTTGCCCTGCTAGACAGGGGTCCAGGGAAGTAAATAGTGTGGAAAGAAATAGCCAGGGAATTGTTATGGCTAGGCTTGTATAGGCCCTAGAGCCGATTGCCTAGTACACACCTATGAACCTATGTTAAGGATGATCACTTGATTAATAATTGTAACAAATGTTTTATATGTGGAAAGGTGGGACACAAAGCCAAAAAATGTGAACAAAAATGAATAAAATGTGAAAAGACAGACCATTTCTAGATGGATTGTATACAGTTAGAAGAACATACACAAGATACAATGTTAGCACAAGAGAAAATTGTTTTAGACACTGTAGATGAAATGAAAAATGAACAAATTAATAAAGCTGAGGTAACAATGGATGTGAAAGAAAGTATCAATGTAGTAAATGATAAGGAAAGAGATGAGAAAGAGGTAACAAGTAATTCTACTGAAGAAGAAAATAACAACTGGATAAAAGTAAGGAACAAAAGAGGTTTTATAGACAAAAGAGTAAAAAAATACATAAGTTCAAAAATGCACCTCAAGAAAGAAATAAAAAGGAAAAGGATGAAAATAAAATAAGAATATTCATTGTAGGTTCGCTGTATTATAATGGTGTATGACATTAGATATGGATATTATAGCACTTATTGATATTAGAATAATTAACAAAGAAAAAGAACAAGTAAATTGATTATGAGAAAGTAAAGTACTTTAGAATTTCGGCAGTGAAAAATATTCTAGTATAGTTATTTTATGCAAAGTTTGGATTTACATTTTGGATTATACAATATTACTTATTGGAAGAATAATAGTAATAGACATAAGGTAAAAGAAGCAAGTCTATAGACTGATCACTCTCTACATATACATTATAGAAACTAACTGAAGTTATGTTTAGAAAAACAATGGCGTATGTAAGTTTAAATATGCAAATAATTTTAATGGGGGACTTTAATTATGATTAAAGACATAGTCGAAAAGAGGGAGCAGATATTAAAGTAATTTTTGATATGATTAAGTTCAATAATATGTACTTATGGAAAAATGAAAAATGGACATATAAACGAAGCAATTTAAGAACTGAAACTGATTATTTTATAGTCTCAGACATTTTAAGTATATTAGGTCAAGGGTGCAAAATCACAGGGTTTTCTCAGCATTCAGCTATATGGATAGAGATACAAGAAAAGAGTTATTATATAAAGATATGTAAAGGAATAAAAAGAATTAATGAGTCAGAATTAAATGAAGAGGCAGGTGATATTATATTACAATTATGGCATGATTCACATATGTATAAGAGAATTTTGTAAAGATGGACAAGTTGGTGGATTAGTTTAAAAAATGTAAAAAAGAGGTACTAAGATGGCAAAAATTTAAAAAAAAAAGATTACATGATTTTAATGCATATAAGGAAGACAGTGATCAAATATCTGAAAATATAATAAGTATTACTGAAAAGTTCATAGAAAAGAAGGAATACTGTATAATATGAATCAATAAAAAATCAAGGTAAGAAAGAAGAAATAGTGCTATATTTAATTAAAGTGGTCAAAGAAGACACAAGAGTGATAAAAGAATAAAAAAGTGGAAGAGGTGATATAGTTAATACACAAGAAGAAATTATTAAAACAATTGAAGAATATATAATAGGAACACTTTCAATAAGTAATGCTATATTGAGAGATAGATGGGAATTCAATACGTTTACTGAAAAAGACAATAAAAAATGGAGGAAACAATTATGATAGCAGAATTAGAAAATGTACTTAAGATGATAAATGTAGAATCAGCTAAAGGTATAGATGGAATTGAATACTTAATGTACAAAACCATGCAAAGGTGGTAGAAAGGATATTTTTTAAAATTGATGAACGAATAGCTTAAGGAAAGTAATGATAAAAAGATATACTTAGTGGTACTGAAATCCATATGGAAAAATGGAGAAAAAATGACTATAAGAAATTGGAGACCTTCAGTACTAAATAATATAGACTACAAGATTTTCATGAAAATTAATAGCAAACAAAGGTAGCAAACTACTATCTGAATCAATTTTCAGAGTTAGAGGTAAAGGCAGTCAAGAACTGCTAATTTTAATAAGAGAATTGATAGATGACATACTAAGTAGAAAAATGGAATTGAAAATATTGATAGATGTAAATAAAGCATTTGACAAAATTCAACATAAAGCATTATGGAAAGTTATAGAAGAATATAAAATGAATAATACAATAATAAATGTTTCAAAATCAGTGTACAGGGAAAATAAATAAGACTGGTAATCAATGGATGAATGTGTAAAACTTTAAGGTTAAATAGTGGTATTAAACAGGGATGTCCAACCAGCAGTATTTTATTTGCATTAATTATGAATGTGGTAGTTATGGAGATGAATTTGACATTAGAGAAAGCTAGGTATCATGCACCAGAGGGAATTATGATTCCAATTATATTTACATATGCAGATGATTTGGTGTTAGTTGTTAAAAATAAGGAATGGATGGATAGAGCTATAGGAATGCTCAACAAGGAACTGGAAATATTAGGACTGACTCAATAATGATAAAAGTAATGGACTAGTTTTTTTTGGGAGAAATACAAGGTATTACATTTAATGAAGAAGGGATAGAAATTTTAGGAATCAAGTTTGGAAATGAGCAATTAAGAGAACAACAATGGAAAGTTATAATAGTAAAATTGTGAGGCCTTTCTATGTTCTAGAGGACATTAAGGCTCTCATACAGGAAAAAGGCATATTTATGTAATTCCATGACACTGGGTAAAATTACACACCTCTGATTTATGTACAATCCAATCAACATTAGAAAAGGATTTATTGAATGTAATTTTTACATTCTTTTGGGGATCGAGACTCAATCCTCTGAAAAGAGGTACTCTTTATGTAAGTAACAAAGAAGGAGGGTTGGGTTTGATACATCAAATTGTATATGTTTTTCATTGAATATGTACAGAATCTTAGTAAACTAGAAAGATAAAGATAAGTTGTTAATGAAAATTATAGAAGAGAAACACCATACAGTTTGGGACAGGTTAGAGTATTTAAAAAGAAGTAAAAAAAAATATTGTATGGATATGAAATTATACCAAGAAAAATATTGTTATGAAAAATTGACACAGGGAAAATAGAGGAAAACAGAAGAATGTCATATGAAAATATAATGGAAACATTTATTATATTAATCCCTGGAAACATATAAGCAATTTAAAGATCAAAACAGTAAAAACAAGAATGAATATATTTAAAAACATGTAGAATGTGTGGACTTTTTGTGAAGGTTGTCAATAGGTAGTTTGCCAGTTAAGGCAAATATGCCATATAAAACAATAAAGGATAGAGTTTGTATACACTGTGGTAAACTGGAGACAACTGAGTGTGTCTTCATAAAGTGTAAAAGGACTTTTGAACTGTGAAAAGAAATATAGGATAACGAACATTTAAAAGAATTGAAGAACATTAAATATATTAATATGAACATGATTGAATATGTACATTACAAAATGCAAAACAAAAAGACAAACTGGATGCAAAATATTTGTATAATATGGATAATATTGAATGAGAGAATTAATGAACTGAAATATAATAGAAAATGGTTATTATCAGAGATTTTGAAAAAGTAAAATTTTGGTTGTGGAGAATGGATTGGGAATTAGAATTTGAATATAAATGTAAAATATGTTATGAATATTGTAAATAATATAAATATTGTAAATAATGTATATTTGTGATGAAAAGTTGTACATAAGATGTATTTGCTAATAAAATAAAGAAATCCTATTTTTTTTGGCGCATACAGGGACACAGTTTTGTGTTACACTTCATGTCTTCTAGTACAGGCATGTAGGTGGCACAGAGAAATAGGACATTTGCAAATGGAGGAGAAGGCGAGAGTTTTTAGGTATATGTGAGGTAAAAGAAGCTGTTAATTGAACAGCTGGGATATCACATGCAATGGAAAAGGAGTTGGAAGCAAAATAAAGCAAGATGGCAGTAGAGGAGAGTAAGGAGAGAGTGTGGCAGAAGGGAGTAAGAGGCAAAAGTATGGAATAAAAGTTGAGATGGCAGGTTCGGAGGTAATTTTTCAACAAAATGTGTTTGTGTCCATGTCTACAAGACAGGAGTGTATTGTTACAACCTTCCAGCTGGGAGGGTTGTGGGATGTCTACTTAAAAAAGCTAGTCAAGCAGAGTAAACCAGTAAGTGAGAAGGCAGCATCATGGGGAGAGATTATGGACAGAATCCAGGAAGAAAAAGTGCAGGAATTAAGGAAGGAAGAGACAAAGTCCTACACACAGATGGTGAGAGAAGGCAAGAGATGAGAAGAGAGGAAATCAGAAGTCAGAAGAAGGTATTGTATAAGAATAACCTGCAAGAGGCAGAAGGAGCTGGGTAGATGGAAAGTATGGAACAGCGTCATTTCACCACTGGGTGTGAAACCCAGAGAGGTAAGACTGTTTATATGTATATATAAAGACACTTTTTGTGATATTTGCTTTGAGGAGGCACAATTTATGGACAGGTTCTTAGAACAGTATGAGAAAAGAAAAGATGAAAACCCTTGCAACATGTATGTGACGAAGGCTTTTAACAGGAAAACCAATAAAAGAATATGGTATGATAATATAATGGGAAATTTTTACTATGTACATCCTTGGAAATAGAAGATGAAAAAGTGAAAGTGGTAAAAGCAAGAATAAAAAGATACAAAAAAAATTACAGAATGGACAGATTTTTTTATGGAGGTTATCTATAAATAAATTGCTGGTAAAAGTGAATATACCATATAAATCAATAAAAGATAGAACATGTATACATTGTGGGGAATTAGAGACTACAGAACATGTTTTTTTTAAATGTGATGGAATGAATTTATTATAGAAAGAAATATGTGACAAAAACTGTTTAAAGGAACTGAGAAATGTTAATTGTATGAATATGGATATTATGAAAACATGAAACAAAAAGATATACATAAGATATACATAAATTAGATGATAAATTGTTTTGTATAATAAGGATTATATGGTATGAAGAATGAATGCGATAAAATATAATGAAAATAGGTATTATCAGAAATTTTGAAAAGAAATATGATTTTGGCTATGGAAGAAAGTGTGGGGGGCAATTGAAAGTCCAAACAAAATGATTTGCTGTTGAAAAAGTAAGAATCACTTGTAAATATTTGTAAATAATTGTAAATAATTAGTGAATCTTGTGTACAGAATGGATGTATTGTATTATGTGATTTTAATAAAAGACCCCTACTCTCTGAGACATGATCAACATATGGTACCAGACTGACATTATCAGTGGTCACTGAATATAAGATGGAGGCTGTGAGTGGAAATGAGAAAGAGAAGGAGAAACATGAAGGTGTAATACAGAAGGAAAAAAAAATATGTTTTGGAGGTAAATACTGTGGCATCAGGTGGTCTGGATAACTCTATTTGACAAAACAAATGGCAGAAGAAGCAGATCCAGAAGAATCAGAGGCCATGTAGTGCAGTGTGGTAATTGACAAATATTTGGCAGTCGCGAGCTGACAGAAGGCCTAAAAGATGTTGTAACTGATGGTGTGGATACACAGTGGACATGTCTGGCTAGTGGAGTTACTGAATTTAATGGTGTGCTCTGTTTTGACCTTCAGGAAGGTGGAACAGAGAGCAGTAAACAGAGAGAGAGGGAGAAAGAGAAAGAAACTGACAACAGTGTTTCCAAAGTAAAGACTTTTGTAGCAGCAATAGCAATACAGAGGAGACAGAGTGAAGTTGTTGACAGATGAAAGAAAAGGCCTGTTGTGAGGGTGAAAACAAAGTATGAACAGCAAATAAACAGGTTTTGTGTTTAAAGCAATATTGTTATGCCCTCAGGATTCCATGTGTCTGTCATTAGGACATTAACTTTGATGTTGTTGTTTGTCTTTTGGCTTTTCCCGGTTAGGGGTCACCACAGCGGAACTCCGGTCCGCTAATGATTGGCAGTAGATTTTCACAAACGCTGAGGTGCCAGCTTGACATTCAACCTTCAATGAAGGCATGCCCATTTACGCATGTCTTTCGAACACCCACCCAACTGCGGGGAGGACATGCAGACTCCACACAGAAGGCATTCCCCACACTCCAGCCGAGAATCGAACGGGAGAACCTCTTGCTGTGAGGCAACAATGCTACCGCTGCACCACCATGGATTATTGGGACATTAATACATATAAAAAATGAAACTTTCTGTGAAATAACTTTTTTGAGACATTTACATTAGCAGAAAAGTGTGTTAATGAATGTGAAAGGAGAAGTAACATATCTCCTTGGAAGGACTATAACAATCAAAACTTAAATGTACAGTTAAAAAGAAAATTGTTGTTGCAGTTTAGGACAACCGAGATAGAAGTGAATGAATTAAAATGCTTTTTCTAAACATGTCAGGATATGCATGATATAAAAAAAAAGTTGTGGCTGACAGAAAAAGTATGTGCTGGGAGATGGGAAGTTTATGTAACTTTAAGAACAGAAAATAAGTTTACAGAAAGTGCCTAATGTGATAGTAATAAATGGGGAAAAAAGTGAAGTACTGGGGCAGCCAAAAGAATGTTTTTCACTTGTGGAGATGAATCATATTTAATCCAGGACTGTACAAAAAGAAGGTGTTGGACTGTGTGGGGAGTTTGGATATTCTAGAAAAAATGTAAACCATATTGTAGGAAATGTGGAAGTGAGGAGCATTTTTGGTTTGATTGTTTAAAAATTAAAGACAAAGTGAAGAAAATGAGGGGGGAATAACAAGGTTTACACAAGAAAGGGTGGAAGTGAATGATGAAAGAATGGGGATGGGGTAAGGGAGAGAAGTACAACATAAAATATAGAAAATGAGGCACTAGGTGAGGTCCACAAACTAGTACATGAAAAAGAAGCACCTATGGAGATGGAAAACAGGTTTAGAGTATTAGAAACTGAGGAAAAAGAATAGGGAGATATGAGTTCTGAGTTAGAAAAGAATGTCAGGAGGTTCTATTGGGGGTAGGGTGAAATGGAGAAAAAGGAGGCCAAAAGCTGAACTTAAAAAATACAAAAAAGGGAAAAGGTTAATATAAGTATGTCATCTCTGAATGTGAATAGCATGTAAAGTGAGGTTAGAAGAATGATGGTGTTTTGAATGGTTTAAAAAAATAGATGTAAAGTTATTTTTTTTAACTTGGCATAAGATGTACAGATAAAAGGAAAAGGGTGGAGTGTGAGTTGATGTGGAAAAGAAAAGTTGTGAGAACTATAGGGAGTGATACACATGCATGTATTGCAGTATACTATAAGAGGAAGAAACTAAAATATTAGCTATAAAGGTGGCAGTAGGAGCGAGAGCTTTAGTGTGTGATGAAAGAAAGGGGCAGACAGTGTTTAGTAGTGTATGCATATACAAATGTAATTGAAAGAAAAAATGTTTGAGGAAATTCAAAATTATGTTGATGGGACACTTTAATTGTAATTTAAGAAAGGTGAAAGGAAAAAAACAAATAATGTAAACATGCTCAGAGAAATTGTAAATAATGGTAGGTCAAGAATAAGTGAAGGAAGAGAATATACTTATAACAGGGGTTACTTAAAGCAGAGATGGATTATATTTTGTTTACAGATGCCATGAAAGAAATAATAGATGGAATTGGACAAGCAACATTTTCAGATCATAGCATTGTGTGGGGAATAATAGGAGTGAATTAAATATAATAAAAGAAGGAAAAGGGTTAAAGAGACTGACAGGAAAAACTGCAGGGATGGAATGTTTACAAAAGAGGGCCACGGTGGGAAGGTCATACGACAATGAAGCCATTTTATGATGGTTTGACAAAGTGGTAGATAGTGTATGAAGAAAAGTTTAAAAAATATACTTAAAATTAGAGAGAGAGAGAGAGAGAGGACAATGGAAGAAGAAAAATATGATATATAATTAGGAAAATGAAATTTGTGAAAGAATAATAGAAAAAAGGGGCAGGAAAAGTCTTGAAGAAAAAGAAAAGAAAGTATATGAATATAATAAAAATAGAAATAATGATATTTAGACAAAAGTATTATTTGGAAGGGAAAAATGAAGAAGTTTCCCTATGTTGAGTGTAATAAGAGAAAAGTGAATGCAATGGAGGATGAAAAAGGGCAGTTAAAATATAAACAAGAGAAAATTATCGATATAGCTGAAAATGTGACAGAGGATGTACAGATAGCAAAGAAAATGAAAAAAGAGGTAGTGCAAGAAACAGAAAAAAATAATCAAGAGGAAAGGGTTAGAAGATGTTATAAAGGAAGGCTAAGAAGAATTCGAACCAGATCCAGATAGATTAGGGTATAATTTTTATAAAGAAATGTCAGATAATGAAAAGTATGTTTTTCTGGAAATATTGATTGAATAGATGGATGAAGGTATAAAAGAGGAAAACATTTGTAAGGGGTTATAAAATTTATATGGAAAAAGGGGGAAGGTAAAAAATAAAAAAATGGAGACCCATCACATTGGGAAATAGTGACTATAAAATATTTATAAAGATTACTCAGACAAGAATGATGACTGTCATGAAAGAGTAATTGGGTAAAGGGGAGTACAGAGTTAAAAGTGAAAGAGCAAAGAAATGCTAAATATGTTTAAAACATGGATGAGTGTATAGATAAGGAGGAAGGAAAAGGAAAAGTAACAGTATGTGATGCGGTAAACGCAATTTGTAGTACGCTCAAGTCACTGTTGAAGCAACACCACAATCCCATGTGCAAAAATGTGGAAAAGGGGTTGTGGATCGATGGATGAGGTGACATAAAAATTATGAAGGATAGTAAGGACAATTTATGAACATTGTTATTTGTCTGTGATGGTTCATGGGTAGGTAGGAAAAAATAAGACAAGGAAGAGGGGTAGAGCAAGGCCATCCATTGAGCATGTGGCTGTCTGTGATGGTAATGAATGCAGTTATACAAACATGTAGATCAAGGGTAGAGGATGCTAGATGGGAAGTTAAGGAAGGGATCAGGTTACCATTAATGTTAACCTATGCAGATGATTTGGTCTTAGTAGCCAAGAACAAGCAATGGATGGAAGAGATAATTTACAAGACAAAACACATTTTAGATAGAGTAGGATTACAGTTAAATAAGTCAAAAAGTAAGGGGTTTGGACACTTTGTTTAGGAATGACAGGAACTTATTTTACTAGAACTTAAACTGATGTCCTAGGAGTTAAGTTTGGAAGGGATCAAGGTACTTTGGCAGCAGAGAACAATGGAGAGAAGTTCTAAAAAATGTAAGTTTGACAGATTGGTGGAGGGTGTTGCAGATGTCCTTTAGAAAAAGTCTATATTTGTTAAATACATATATTTTACTTAAACTAGCATAGTAAGGTGTGTTTGTATTTGTTTCCAAGATGTATGGAAACTGAATTATTGGTTATTGTTTTTTTTTGTTTTTTTATGAGAACAAGACTAAATCAAGTCAAAGGAGTGATAGTTTATAATGTAGAATGAAAGTGATTTGAATTTAACAAATTTAGTTTTTTCTTAGTGTAAATCAATGTGTTTTGGTCTGAAACCTGCCTGAAAAAAAGAAAATACTAGAACATTTTTATTTGAAAAATATAATGGTTTATGGATTGGTGGAGTAAGAAAGAGTGTAAGAGAAAATCCTTTGGAAGAGAAGGAATATGAAAGTGAAATAAATACATGGAAACAAGATATAAATGAAGTAGTGAAAAATGGAAAAATGTTATAAATATAATGAAAGCAAAATTGTATATTGATATTTGGGGGAAGAATGGGGTGAATACAAAAAGCAACAAAGAAAAGGCAGGAAAGATCTTAATCATTTTCTGAAGCAACTGATTTTCTGAAGGATTTATTATTGAACAAACTGATGGTAAAAAGTAACACATAATATAAAATGATAGAAGAAAACTGTCTAATATGTGTAATACTGAAGATGCATTGCAGCATTGTTTTTAGGATTGTAAGAAAAATTAAGGTTTTTGGAAGTTATTAAAATATAATTATGACTGAAAAGTATTTAAAATCATTGATATGGAGATTCTGTTGCATGGGAAGTATAAGATTGGGAAAGAAAGCATTGAAAAATGAGATCAAATATATACATTTTTATTTTGTCTTTATGAAAAAGGAAGATGTGAAGAATTGCTGTTAATGAAAGAAAAGAGGATGAGGAAGTGATATTTGATATAAAAAATGGTTATGGTGGAAAGGATTGGGGGATGAAATGGGTTTTACATGCATTTAAAAAGATAAATATGTAAAGTGCTGTATTATGATGTATAAAGTATTATATAAAGTGTAAATATAATTCCTGTATAAATACTGAAAGAAAGATGGAAAAGTGTTTATATAATAAAGTGACCCCTTCTCTTTGGAGCTGCTAGATGGTGCTGGAGGGCATCTACAGCAGCAGCAATAAAGAAGCCTAAGGGAAGCAGCAGCATGGAGGAGGAGGAGAGAAAAGCTATGGAGAGTTTGGAGGTGGAAAGTGAGAATGTGCAGAAACATTTATTTGATATGAAACTTAAGAATGGAAACAAAGTTTCCTGTGTGCTGGATGCTATAAATGAGCAGTGTTTAGCTGTTTTCATGAAGAATGAAGTAAGGGAGTCGGTTGATGTGGAGATTCAGAACTTGTATCAGGTGGGCCTGTAGATGATGTTCTGTTAAAAATAATCAAGCAGGAGGATCCAGGTGACAGTTCTGCTGATTCTTTGGGTGAAATAGTCGGTAACTCTTTCCAAAGGGCTGAGCATGGTAATGTAGAAAATGAAGCAGGTGCTGTGGCAGCAGAGAATCAGCTAAAACGTATGCGGCAGTGATAGAAAGTAAACGAGGAAAGCAGTAGCACACTGAAAATGTTCCATGTATGTAGCAGTAACATCAGACAAAAAGGGCAAGCAGCAACAAGCATTAAGTGAAACTGGTTTTAAAAAGAATCGAAGTCCAACTGTGAGAATAAGAATAAAGACAACGACAGTGTAATAAAGAGATGTTATGTATGGGACAATTTGTTAAATGTTCTGGGTTTTAAATATCAAGAGATTTGATCTTTCATACATATTGGATTAGAGATGATGACATTTCTGGAAATGTGGAATAAAAGAAAGACATTTATCTGTGGAACAATTATTTGTTTTCTGGTAGTAATTTAAATGTTAAAAATGTCACTATGCAGTTGAGAACTGATGAACTATAAGAAGGTGATGTTAAAAAATGCATGCAGGGTATGTGTGAAACTGTCAATAATATTATAAAAGTTACATAAGAGAAAAACGTATGGAATGGTGAGTTGAGGTTGGAAGATGTATTGAAATGTGAAAACAAAAACTGAAATACTTATAAAGTGCTATTTTTATGACTGGTCGTAGATTAACATCATGATATGCTGGCCAGCAGGAGTCATGTTTCTTTTGTGGGGAATTTACTCATTTATTTAATGATTGTGAAAATGTATAATGTAACCAGTGTGGGGAGAGAGGACATACAGCATGAAGGTGTATGCCTGAATGCATGTTATGCAAAAAAGGGGGCACTTTTGGAAGGATGGTCAAGAGCAAACAGTAAAATAATTACAAAGAAAGGGAAAGGGAAAAAAAACATATATGAGGAAGGACAACAAAAGGCTGGGGGAGTGGGTGAACTAGGGGAAAACTATAAATGAAGAAAAAATATGGAAGGGAAAATGAAAAAAGAGAACATATGCAGGAAAAGTGGTCAGGAGAAGGGGTTTATACTAATAATTTTTTGAAGTTCTAGATATTGAAAAATATGATTCTGAGGAACAAGAAGCATGTGTACATAAACTAGGAAACATATTAAATTGGGTAAAGAGTAAAAAAAAAAAGAAATCAAAACTATAAAAAAATTTCTCCTAAACTTGAAAAGAAAGAAAAACAACAATTTTAGAGTACCTTCTGTAAATGTGAACAGTTTTATTAATACAGGAAGAGGGATAGGGATACTAGAATAGTATGGGAAATATGATGCAGATATCATTCTGTTAGACAATGTAAGATTCCTGACAAGTGAAGAAAGTCTGCAAACAGAAAAAAATGTCGGTTGAATATATATAATATGGAACTTATGAAGGGTACATTGTTCTGGAGTTGTTGTTTTGTGTAAAAAAAGAAAAAACTGTGAAAATGCTAGAAATAATGTTGGTAATCAGGGAAGGGTTATCTGTTGTGAATGCAAGGTAGAGAGAACATGTTTAGAGAATTGTAGAATTATATGTATATAAATAGGTTGACAGGTTCATAGGTATGTATTAGAAGAGCTGCCTTTGTGGGCCATTTTAAGCCCAGGCAATTTCTTTTTTTGTGCTCAAAATAATCGATCCCATTTGGTTATAGATTGGCCTTACCCATCTCATGGTCGATAATTATATATTACCCATCTCTCTACCCATTTATATATTACCCCTAATGAGAATAACTGGGATCATACCATACATAATTGGAGGGGACCCATTCTTAGGTTAAAGCATTTAGGAGCTTCCAATGTCCATTGGTAGCACAGTGGACAGTTCTGGGGCAAATTTTCTGTTTCCTATCCATGGATCTTAGTTGCACTTAAAAATGGATAGGGATGAACTTTGTTTTATGCGGCTGAGGAGTCTGTTACATGGCATCATTATCTACTGTGAAATATACCTATCCCTCAAAACTTTTCTGCTGATGTTGAAAAGAGGTTTAAGTGGCTAGACTGCTTATTTTTAATGTCATTTGACTTGCTGATGTGCAGTAAATCTATTAGTAATAGGTCAGAGAATAATTGCAGGGTACTTTGCGATTCAAGGAGAACATGTAAAAAGAAATGGAAAAGAGAAAAATACAGGAAGTGATAAAATGTGGTAGATTTGCCATGTGGAAAAAAGTCAATAGACATATGAGGGGGGACTTGGATCTGAAACTGATTATTTTGTATTAAGGGAAGGCTTGGGGCTAGCAGATGGTGCTATAGTTGTGAAGGGGTTTTCAGACAATATATCAATATGGATGCAAATAATGGAAAAAGAGAGTATATTAAAACAGGAAAGGGAATAAAAAGAATAAATGAGAAATTATTGGAAATTGGGTGGGAAGCATTGCAGTTATGGAAGGATTATATAATCATGAAGGCTCACTATAAAAAACTCATCTGGATGATGGATTGAATTTAAAAAGAAGTATAAAAGTGGATGGAAGATTTAAGAAAACACAAGAAAGTGAAGTATGGGACATATTATAGAAATGTACTAGAGAATTTCAAGAATAATACAAGAGAGTATTATTATGTGGATGAGAATTATATAAAAGATAAAGAAAAAAATAAGTCTTGCAGTACAGCATGTAGAAATGTGTTTAAGAGTAAACAAAGCCAAATAAGAGAAAAGGGAAAATAAAAAAATCCAGAATGAGTTAAGGACAAATTTGAAACAGAAATTACTTGTAGTGAATTAGATGAAGTAATTAGGAAAGTAAATGTTGAGTCTGTATCAGGCCCAGATGGTATAGGGTATGGAATGAACACGAAGTTAATGGATTGGCACAGAGAGTATTTTGTTAATGTACTGAATGAAAGCTTGAAGGAATTGTTTTTTCTTATGAAGAGTTATGTAGTGGGATAGAGATAAGAAATGGAGACCCATCACACTAAATAACACCGATTATATTTTTTGTGAGAATATTACAGTGGAGAATGGAAGGAAGAATGAGGGATATAATGAAGGAAAGTATATGTGGTATAAAAGGGAAGGGATGTCAAGAATTGTTATGGGTTGTGAGAGAAACTGTGGCTGTTATTATAAGTAAATGGGAGGATGGTAAACTTGTCATACTTGATATTAGCAAGACATTTAATACAGTAGCACATGATGCTTTGTGGGGTGCTATGGAGAGGTATGGACTAGGTAATAGAATTAAGACAATGTGTATGTCAGCATATCAAAATAATAGAGTGAGTGATAGTGAATGGGTGGCTGAGTAAAGAAATATGTGTGAAGTGTGGTATATGACAAGGATGTCCCTGGAGTAGAATATTGTTTGCACTGGTGACGAATGTGATAATGAGTAAAGTATCTTATAAAATGAAATAAGCTTGATATGTGATGCAAAATGAGGTGGTGATTCCAGTAGTTTTGACAAATGCAGACAATGACAATATAGTTACAGCTGCTAAAACAAAATATGGATGAGAGAAGTGCTGGTTTGTTTGTATAGATGTTTGAAGAAAAAGGGAATGACCTTGAATAAAAATAGTAGTAAGGGTTGATGTGATGTAATGAAAATTTGGGGGGTGTATTGTTCAATAAATTAAGTATCTTTGCTAGGGATAAAATTTGGGAAAAATAAAGTAGTTATGATGCAATGGGAGAGTATGATAAATAAGATGAAAGAAATAGGTATTTTGTGGAGGATGTATAGAAGACCATTCAAAAAAAGGTTTATCTGGTTAATTCTGCATTAATGAGAAGAACAGCAAATATCAAAATCAACACTCTCCCTTTGCGGCTCATATCCAAAAGGCAGAAAAAGACAAGAAGTCCCAAAAAAGACTAAAACTGAATTTATTGATTAAGTGCTTTCATTTCAATGCATTAGAAACTTCATCAGAATAACAAACACCATTTAAAAACACCCTTTTAAAATACCTCCATCCATGAAATGACCTATCAGATTCATGACCCAAGTTAATTAGAACCATCAATTAAAATTTAAAGATACACTCCTTTAAACCTTGTTAAAAATTTTAACACAACGAAATAAAAAAAAAAAAGCTATTTTGAACTTTCAGGATTTTGGTCTCAGGATTTTGGTCTTCAGGATTTTGGGCCTTCAGGATTCTGTAGTGCTCCTGTATATATATATATATATATATATATATATATATATATATATATATATATATATATATATATATATATATATATATATATATATATATATGTATATAATATATATATATTTATATATATATATATATATATGTATAATCTTATAAAAATTCATATCAAATAATTCTGAAAATTTAAAAATTAAATTTACATCTTCAAATGTTTCAATTTTAATTGGCAGTTTTGTGGCAATAAGTCTTAACTGACATTGAAGCTCACATTTATTAAGATGTTCACCTGTTATTACACCCCTTTGATCCTTTTTAGCTTGTTCTAAAACAGTGAACTTAAAAAAATGTGATGGGGAATTGGCTAAATGTCTAGCCAATGCTTTTTTATATCTCTTTTTCTAACATCTAGTAGATGTTCATACACCTTCTCCTTGAATTTCCTACTTGTTTTACCCACATAAAATGCCTCACATTTCATGCAGGTAGCCAAGTTGGTAACATATGAAGAATCACAAGTGAAAGACCCTTATAACTTAATGATCACACCATTCACTGTCAACTTATGCCCAATTAAAATATATGGGCAGTGGGCACACTGACCACATCTTAATAAGTGTGAGCTTAAATGGCAGTTAAGACTTAATGCCACAAAACTGCCAGTTATTAATGAAGCTTGCTCCATTAATTGTTTATTAAAATTGAAACATTTGGAGATGTAAATTTAATTTTTACATTTTCAGAATTATTTGATATAATTTTATATGATTATTTCATTTATATATGTATTATATATATATATATATATATATATATATATATATATATATATATATATATATATGTATTATATATTTTTTTTTATTTGTGTTGTGTTAAAGTTTTAAGCAATGTTTAACGGAGTGCATCTTTAAATTTTAATTGACGGTTTTAATTTGTTTGGTCTCATAAATCTGATAGGTCGATTCATGTATGGAGGGACTTTAAAAGGGTATTTTGAATGGTGTTTGTTATTCTAATAAAGTTTCTATGTATTAAAACAAAAGTGTTTAATCAATAAATTCAGTTTTAGTCTTTTTTCGGGCTTCTTGTGTTTCACTGCCTTTTGGATATGAGAAATGAAGCGAGAGTGCTGATTTTGAGTTTGTCCTCATTTCCTGGTTCCAGTTGTTTGTTTTTTAAGAATAGCATATATGTCAAATGTTTATATGATCCCACAGAAATATAAAAAGGAAATTGTGCAATTGGTGTTTTCTTTCATATGAGCTTCAAAAGTAAACCAAGTGAAAAGAATGTATATGAGTGAAGATAAAGGGGGATTACAGTAACTAAACCTAGTTGTTTATTCTGCTTCTTAAAAGTTGTACAGAGTATTAAAGTAGGTAAAGGAAGTGGATGAGAATTTAATAGTAAAAATGTTTAAATATAAGTACAAAAAGTTCTGGGAGATGATCAGAATAAGAAAAAATAGAAACAAATATATAAATAAAAAAATTAAAAACTAGCAAGAAAAAATAATAACATGGAAAAGAAAAATCAATGATATAGGGAAAGATGAAAGGATGTGGTATAATAATTTGATGAAGCTATATTATGATATAAATCCATGGGAAAATCTACCATAAGAAGCAATTAAAGCCAATAAAGTATGGAAAAAGTGGTGTATCAGGATAGTAGAATGTCAGGATTTCCTATGGAAAATGTAATAAACAAGTCACCAGTAACAATGAATATGACATATAAAAAGAAAGTTGAAAGAATCTGTTTATTTTGTGGGGTGCAAGGGACAACAGTGCATGTTTTTTGTCTGAAATATAAAAAAAGTTGTGAAACTTGAAAAAGTTGTGTGAAGAAAAAAATGTTAAGAATATTATTGATATAAGCAATGCAGATGTGAAAATAATTGTGTATGGATATTATATGAATGAGAGGAAAGAATGCGTAAGAAGGGTAGACAAGAATTTATTTTATGTAATATGGGTTATTTGGAATGAAAGACTGAATGAAATTTTATTTAATGGAAAATGGATTTTGGCAGATATATTGCAAAAAATTAGATTATTGTTGTGGAAGAAGGAGTGGGGATCACTCGTGGAAGAATAACAATGAAGATGGTATGAGAAAAATGATACATGATAAAAAAATAGAAATGTGTACCTATGTGCCTGTAAATGTGTACATTTTGTAAATATGTAAGCAATGTTTTATGTTGTGTTAAGTACAGGATCCCTACTCTTTTTATTAGGTGCTATGGGATGTTTTACATCCATCTGAGCTACCACCAACTGAAGCAGAAGAGTCCTCAATTTAATATGTCATCAGAAGGATGACACACTTAGAAATGCAGCTGCCCCTAATGATATACTCCAACATTAGTAATCTAAGAGTAGGAAGAGAACCCACAGCACCAATGGCAAGAGAACTATATGTTGTACCACTGACACTGATGTCTATACCATACTTTGATTTTGCTATCTAGTAGTCATCTAAACAAATCAAGAAACATAAATATTCTGTTTTGCTGTAGTGGTCTGCCTAACATACAACCCTCTTCTATCATTATGGCCATTAAGAGAGTATATCTTGCTTCAGTATTAATTGAAAGGCTCAAAGAAGCTGTATTGAATAAGCAGATATATAAAGCATAACACTGGTCTCATGTTCATAGCTCAGTAGCAGGCTAAATGACTTTGCTGGTCATTTTAAGTCTAGCCATTTATTCCATATGAGAACCAAGCCCTGCACCTTGTGTCTAAAAGGTAAATACATTAACTGTTATGTCAGTCCCCAACCCCTTACTATTATGTAAATGTTTTGGCCAACTTAATCATGACAATGGTAATTAAATAGTTATGAAGTCCCTTAAGATGGGCCATCTTTTTTAATCTAATTATCAATTATTCATGTTATTTCAGTATTTATTATTCCAATGAATGATGCAAATAAATTTGAATAAAATGTATTTCAAAGAAACATATTTTTCTGCATTGCTCTGTTTGTGCAAAACATTCTTCTGTGATGCTAGAGACCGGAGTTTGAGAATGTACTGGGGTTGCTGGTTATGGCTGGTTAGAAGAAAGGCCTTGTAATCTACTCCCATTTATCAGCCAAGAAAGCTCTGCAGATAATTAAGATAAGTGTCCATAACGTCTCTTTGAAATGTTCCTGATTCGCTGGCACTACATAAACACTGAGAAATACAATATAAGTGTCTTTATAGACATATAAGCACATTGGATGACATACATTGAATTTGTGTGAGACAGTCTATGTTAGAGACACTTTTGGGGGGTATTTGTACAATAAGACTTTATGTCTGCAAGTACCTGAAACATTTGATGCTTACTACACTGATATCCCTCATAGCAAGGTGATGACCATTACTTTGTTACATTGTTACATTGTATGTTTCCTTCTTCAGGATTGGTTTCTTACTTGCTGGCATGCAACTAACAGCAATTTAATATGTATTTATTTTAAAATTCCAAAACAGGCCTTATACTAAACAGTACAGGAACAACAATGTTTCCTTCTCAAATTATCTTACCCAGCACTGAAGGTATCAAATTGGGGAATAAAGTAAGGTGTGGCTAATCTGGGTGGGGTTGAAATTAACAGCTTTTATGTATTTTTAAAATTGTGATCACTTTACTTGATTTACTGCACGAAACAGATTCTAGGGTGTGTTGTTCAGTTCATGCTCACTGGATCTCTGCAGCCATACAATAAACACATCTGTCTGCCTGCATAGGAAAGCCTCCTATAAGTTTAGTCAGATAAGAGCTACAGTAGCACAGTAAATGTGATTGCTATGATATACCAGTCAGAAGCTTCTAAACTAACAGGAAAGCAGACTCCAATAAAATGTATCTGTCTAGCATAACAATTTGGTCCAAATGATAATTTAAATTCAACATACATGAATTTGAAGAATGAACTAGGCTGAGGAGAGGGAATTCAAGCTGTGCTTTTGCAGCAGCAAATTAATTTTGTATCTGTGAATCTTTAGGTGATGGGTTGGTGAGCTACTGTAGGGAAAAAATTGTTCAATACGTCGATATACCTTTAATGTTTCTCCTCACAGCCTTAAACAATGGTAGGTTAAGAAGCAAGTTATGTGTACAAAATGTATTTATCTATTTCTTGCACTTCGTTGACTGTGGCCTACAGTCAGGCCAGTGACAATTTACTCATGGGAATTGTGGTGAAAAGCTGCAAATACAGATTATTTGTCCAGAGTATTTTTCCTGCTATAACTCAGTAGACAACAGCTGGAGAGGAGTTAGCAAATGAACATCAGACAAAGCATTAATGACTGAAAAAGAAGTCTACTCATAGTTTTAGGGGAGAAAGGATGCTTTTTTATACTGAAAAAAAGAAGTTCATAAAAAAAGTCTCCTGGACTGTAAACATAATAACATTTAATTTATGAGGCTTTGTATCTTATTAATAACCTTTTTTTACACCCAGTTGAATTTAATTTTGGCCTACCCAAAACATCAACTTCCCTTAGTGATAATATTACTATCAAAGACATTCCGGAAAAAGCAAATGACAAACCTGAAAGGTGTTTGGTTATTACCTTGAGACTGCAGTGTTTGTACCCTGTCTGTATCTTTTCCGTTGTCCATGGTACTGACTGCTGACCTGAACAAAACCTCAGAAAACAGACCTCTGTCCTAAATTATAAAGTTTGGATGTCTTTCAACTCTGATGAGCTACTAATCTCTTTCTGTTTGCAACTGGCAGACAGAGAGGGCTGTTGTATCCCATTGAATAATATATATATATATATATATATATATATATATATATATATATATATATTTGTATTCATAAATGCAGAAATACATTAAAAAGTGAAAGGTACATTCCTTTTTGCTAAATGTGATATGAATAGCAGTATATCCTCCCTCAAATAATCCTACCCCAGCTTTGACATAACTTTTTAGCATGATATTCTAAACACATTTGGTAGGAATGTAACACTGCCACTGTGCTGTTAAGTCTTTAAGGCAAAATTGTATTTCAAAATTGTAGATTTTTTCTGCCTACCCCAACTAGTTCTGTTTTGCTCAGTATCTAGTAGTGAATTAAAGCTCTCCCTGTCTCTTTACCAGTTAGGTTGGGTCAATGCATATGCAGATTTTTACAGCTGACAGTTTCAAAAAATACAAAGGCTAAGGGTTCTATTCAAGGTTCCCCTAGTTTTTCAATGATGATATGGCCTGGAAGAAGAGATACATATCTAAATGTTTGTTCTACTACATATGCACAAGATACATTTGCTTGAGATACAGGTCCTTGTTGCTACTCATTCAATTCAGCAAGTGCTTTAGGTCTCGCTAACCCATCTCTTCTAGTGTTAATTATCCCTTCCAGAATCCTTATCCGGATCATAAAAACTTCCACCCAGTACCTAACCATAAAGTCCCCCATCCCTCCCTAAACCTAAAATCCCTGTGCTTCTCACTAACCCTAAAGTCCTGATCACTCCAAACCTAGACTCCCCTTTCCCCTTCCCATCCACAGGTGCACCCTAAACCTAAAATCCCCATCCTCCTCCCTAAGCCTAAATTCCATTTCACTTTCCATCCACGATCAGTCTCTAAACCTACAATCCCCACCCCAACCCTAAAGTCCCTATTACTCCCAAAACTTAAAATCCCCGTCTCCCTTCCTAAACCTAAAGTCCCTGCTCTACTCCTCATCCACCTCCCTAAACCTAAAAAAACATTTCCAACTCCTCTTCCCCACTTACTTGGTTGATGGTGACCATTTGCCTGCTTCTGTTCTTAGGATGCAAGCAGATGTTGCTGTAGCTTCACTGTTAAACTCACCCTTGAGTTTGAGCGTGAGTAGCTAGTTGGTTGAGTTTGCAGCCGTTCGAGTCCCTGGCTGTAAATTCCTGGAATTCAAGCAGATGGGGCTCTAGCAGCTGTGAAACACATCTAAATATGTTATAGTAACTATTTAAAATTTAAGAAACCGCAATACCAAATCTTGAATGTGGAGAGTGAATGACAAGAAAATCTAGACTTAGATATATTAAGTCTAATATTGTCATTTCCTGGAATATTCCTTTTCTCTGAGGTAGATCTTGAACTTGGTATATATAAAGTTCAGGGATTGTGACTGGCTTGCATCTCAAAATAGGTGGGTGTAGGGGCTTGTACCCTGCAAAAAATAAATTGAAATGAGAAAAGCGTTGTTTAATATTTGCTCTGTTGTAGTTTTGGTCTATTTTTTTGGTATTTTATAACTCACCATGCTTAGTCCCAACATTTCAAATGTCAGCCTTATTTTGTAACTTTTAACATTTCACTGCAATAGTTATACAACTTTTTTTTTCTGGTGGTGATAACCCAGATAACAGAAAGAAATCAGAGAGTAAGATGGATGTACAGTAAACAAGTGCACAGAAAACTGAGTGATGTGTAGTCAATCACCATTCAAAGACTAATGCACGTCAAGCCCATGTAAGAACAAAGGACTGAAGTGCAAGAAAAAAGATGTAGACAGTCAGTCAGCCTGGAGCAATATATACAGAATATCAATAGTGGTGCAGGTCTGGGGTTTGTAGATGTACTTAATCATGGAACGAAACAGCTATGTAGCTTTATAAAATGTCCGCAACCTTTGTTATGTATCAGGATATAAGTGACTGTGTTGCCATAATCTTTACTCTGTCACACAGTAGCAACTTACAAAGTTACTGCTACATACCTAGTCAGCTCACTCCCTATCTCACAGTCATACTTAACTCTTGTAGTTTGCAGATGTTCCCCAACCAAGCCACCATTATTTCATATCTTCCTGGATCACAGTATGCTACGTATGGTTCAAAATTATATGCTTGTGACCCTTGCGAGAGACACTTTACCAGGCTGTAGGACAGTTAATGCATTGGCCTTCTGCAGGAATTAATATTGTTAGCTAGTGGAAAATGTAATGCTGTATATTCAGTGAATGCGTAGAACCACTGTGCCACATGTGGATGCACAGCAGAGTGAAGAAACATGCAATGTGTATGCAAGTATAATGCTTATAACCACTGTGCCACATGTGGATGCACAGCAGAGTGAATAAACATGCAATGCATATGTAAGTATAGTGCTTAGAACCACTGTGCCACATGTGGATGCACAACAGAATAAATAAATATCCAATGTGTATGTAAGTATAATGCTTAGAATCACTGTGCCTCTCGTGACTCTCCAGCTGACACAGACATCTTCCAAAAGTGTCTTACTGAGACATATACCTGGTGTCAAAACCATGGCCTCAGTCTAAATGCCAAAAAGTGCATAGTCATCCCCTTTGGAAAAAACATAGTACCTAAGAACTACCACATAGGTGGTAGCCCCCTAAATACAGAAGACATAATAAGGGATCTGGGGACACAAGTAGATAGTAACCTCTCCTTTGACAATCACATTGCCAAAGTGGTTAGAAATTCATTCTGTGTGGCCCACCTAATCACAAAAGGGTTTGCATCCAGATCAAAGGAGGTCATTGTGCCCCTCTATGCATCACTCATTAGACCCATCATAGAGTACAATGCCCCATTTGGGATGTACCTTACAAGACACCTGCAATAGATGGAAAGACCACACAAGTACATCACCAAGAGGATCACTGGCCTCAAACAAATGCCCTATGCAGCTCGACTGAAGAAACTCCAGCTGTACTCGGTTGCATACCGTCTACTCAGAAGTGATCTCTGCCTGACATACAAGGCCATGTCCAACCCAGGATTGATGGACATGCTCCACCTAAAGAACACCATATCCCCTCAAGCCACATGTGTAGGGATATAAACCTCATCACAACAATAAATAGGACGTGCTGGAGGGATAGATTCCTGTTCCAGAGACTTCCCATGCTCTGGAACAGGATTCCAATCACATTAGGCAGAGCTCCTCACTAACCCTCTTCAAGAGAAACCTTGATGAGTGGATGGGAAACAGAAAGTATACCCCGGGGATCACTTCAATGGCTCTGCTGGACAGAGGCACAGAGAACTAATCTAAGGGGGCGACGAAGGCCAACACTTTCTGGCTAGGCTTATAAATGCCTTCAGGCAGATAGCCTAATACCTACCTATGAACCTATGAACATGTGGATGCACAGCAGACTGAATAAACATGCAATGCATATGTAAGTATATGTATAGCTAATGTCAGAATTCTTAGCAAGGTGCCTTCCACGTCGTCCTATTATTTGCAGGTCATGTAGATATTTCACAGGCAGTTGCATTTCTAACTTATATTGAATTGAGAGCCCTAATTACTCTCCAAAACTGGTGAAAAGACAGGCTTGTTAAGCACCTTTCTGACATCGAAACAATGTCTAACCATTGTAGCACACCTTCTCATGCTTAACGCTACTCAGCAACTACAGGAAATAGCAGTGCAGATCTGTTAGAACAATTTAAACAGTTCATTTCTTATTTTTTTCAAAGTCTGACTGAAGCATTTATTGGCTTCCCAATGCTCTTTTTGGGTGGCCGCTGTCTATGTGGTGGCAGTTAGTGTATTTTAGCTTTTTAAGCTATACAACACTCTCTGTTATTACATTTTTTTCTAACATTTGCAATACATGGAAGAAAGTAAAGCAAGCAGTACAAAGAATTATGACTGGGTCTTTCCTACAAGTGTTTTCACTCTTTGGGTTTTTCTAGACATCTATGTCTCAAATACATAGCATCCGGGTTATGATCAGAGAACCAATCATAATCTTCCCCATTATGCCAACCTGCTGCATTCCAAAGTGTCACATTCAGACCAGATGAGTGCATCATATTCCTAATGTAGCAATGTGGTACACTGGTCCGCTTTTCCATGAGTCACTACACTTTGCCAGCAGTGTATTGAGCAATGACATCCAGTCATGTTGTTCTGTTCATGGACCATGTGCTTATTAGTATTCAGATGACACGGCCCCATGCATGACCATTTCTGAACATATCGGAATGTGAATCATCATAAACCACATTCACAGGCTTAATATTCCACATAATCACCACCTTCTATGCACAAAATACTTCCTCACTTGAGGTTTGAGGTACATACAAACATGAATTTGAGTTTTGTCCAAGTATCCAAAGAATTCAGATTTTAGATTCCCGCCTCTAGACAGAAATTGTTACTTAATGCCTTAAATAATTTTTGTGCTAACTTTGTCAACTGCTTCTAGCATTAAGAAATAATTTCACAAGAACAGAATGCAAAAACACAGCCAGACCTTATGCATCCTGGCATTGCAACAGGATTTCATAGGATTCATAAGAATTTCATGACCAATGATTTATTGATTATTTATGCCTTGCTGGTATGCATCCTGAGGCTGAACTCCCTCTCTCTAGAAGACTAGACCAGGCCAACTCAGGGTGAATTTGTGGATATGATCCAACCATCTAGGCTTTTTTTGAAGGATGATAATATATAGGATTCATGGAAATAATTTTATATGTGCATTTGTACTCTGAGAAGAAAAATCTGTCTTATTTACAATCAGCTCATTCCTTTGGTTATTTTGTGTTTTTAACCCATAAGAGGTCAGCAGTAATGTTATTTAAGGATTTGATTGTTTTGTAATTTGGCAGCCAATTACTACATCTTTTTCCATATTCTTGATTGGTTTATTTATTTTTCTGCTCTTGAAACTTTTTACAACTATAGGGCATACTGCAGCTACTTAGCATGCCTTTCGTGAGACTACCTTTAAGTCATCATTATACTCTTGAAAGAATTACATTGCAAGTAGATGCAATACAAATACTCTTTGCTTATAGATATGTGGCAGGTTATATGATTGGCTTATTCTGGATACATTATTCAAATTCATTGAAGACACTGCGGCTGGTATCAGAAATGCTTAGTGTCATCAAGAAGCATTAGCTTGGTTATTTTTCCTTCACACCGAGATTTTCTGTTTCAGAGACCACTCGGCTACTGAGGTTCTCTCCTCATGGGGGCCTCAGCATGGACTGTGGTCTCTCAGGTAGGACTGTATGCTAATACAACAGTATGAGGGAGTGCCTCATGCTAAATAGCCCTGTGATCTCATCTGGAAATGTCCATGGCTCACAGTTTGCTCAGCCAAGTGATTCAGAGAATCTTACTCTAGGACAAAAAAATGACCACTGTAAAAATACAGCGGTCACCCATTCACTCCTAGGGTGCCATTCATGGTGCAGGTAAGTTAAATGAAGATGTGAAATGTGTGTGTGTGTGTGTTTGTGTGTCAAGTCTGATATTGCGGGTGTGTGATTCAGAGACATGCTAATTAGCAGATAATGAGGTATTTCTCCCTGTAGACATACCTGTCTCTGAATTACATTTTATCATCATTGCACCAATTGACCAACCTGCACTGGGTGATTAGCAAAGGCAGTGAGCATTTTTCTGAACCCAAGTTCATCACTTTCTGTCATTGTGTCTGAATCTTTATTTGCACTGATTTATCATTGCACCATTTCTTTATTTTTTATTCACATTATTTTTCAGCACTAAAATGACCTTTGCCCATTTTTTTGAATTATATCCAAAGCTTCTCTTTTGATAGCTAAAGGCTCCCTTCCTGTGACATCACTGGACTGCAATAATCTGCACTCCTGTCCATACCTCTCAAGTGTACCTCATTACGAGAAACATACCTCATTTGGGGTCTTAAAAAGTTCATGTTCCTCGAAGTTCAACATTGAAAGGATCTGTTACACATTTAGTGTTAAGATTTTTTAACTGACATTCATGGTAAATAGAAATTAATCATATTAATTGATTAAAATATCTTTTTTATATGTAAAATCAACATATTTTAACCATCCTATGACCTTCCTGGTTGAAGTTGTTATTAAGCCATGAGTACATGTTCCACATTTGGTCCATATATTCATATATTCCACATTATGAAGACTATTGTTCTTTATTTTGTAGATGGGAGGTTCACAGCTATGCTCTTGTCATTCTCTGTTTTTTCTTATCCCTACAAGTTTGGAATTGCCAATTAAATGGGGCCGTCTACAACAGCCAAAGAATGTGCACACCAGCATAGTAAAACAGTGGGAACATCCTTCTGCAACAAACCTGTTTCATTTGTTATGAAGGAATTAACCAACCCTACATATGCCTATTTTACCAGTAGAAGCTTTCTACCTCCTTTCAAGGCACTAGGCAGGTACCACATGCCCCACAAAGTTCTTTTTCACCATGAATCCCACTGGATGTTCATCAACTACCTAAAATCTGTAAATGTACCATCTTTTGACAATCCTCCTTCCTGAGAGGTCATCCCCTCTCCGTGAAGATGTTTGCACCTCACACCCTAAGTAAAAGATTGTCTTTCCTGGTCCTACCAAGCATGTGCGTGCAGGTGTGACTGCTTGCTTCAGTGACTTACATGAAAACAAGGCTTACCTGATTGGTGTTTCTTGTTTTATACTTTATGCTTTTCCTCTGTGAAATACTGTGACCCTTTCGGATCTGATTACACCTAGACTCATCCCTGCCAATCAGCCGATCAATGCTGTCTTTTTACTTTCTAAACAACTTGCCACTCAAGCATGGAGAGGAAGAATGGGGTGGGGGAGGGGAGACCAGGACAAAGTATTCTGTTCCCAAACTCTCAATGGTCTTCATTGTTTAGATCACTGTTTGAAATGTATTATCCATTCGGACTAAACTACAGGCATCCCTGAATGCCCAGCCTAACTCCTGGTGCTCAGATGCCTTTACCATAGGAGTAACAGATGACCGCCTAGTATAAATCCGGCACGCTCCTACATTATCTTAGAATGTTCTTAGCACTTTCTGATATATATTCCTTGAAAATAGAACAGTGAGTATGTTTGCTGCAAGGCTCAGCTTGTTTCTGGAGCCAGAGAAGCATCCCACTATTGAACTTTTCTTCTTCCTTTGCCTTTTAAATTGGTAATCTTTGTTGCTAATGACTACATTTTGGGGATTGTGGGGCATCAGCTTTATATCTGAGCCCAAAATGAGCAGGTGTATCAGTGGTAGGCAGGTACTAGAACTTACCAAACCCAAGACGGCCAACATACCATCTCAACAATGGGTCGTCAGTGCACACAAACTTGGAGAGAGCATACTTTACAGCTACAATGACCTGATTCAGCACACTTTACAGCTACAGTGATCTGATTCAACACACTTTACAGCTAGAATGATCTGACTCAGCACACTTTACAGCTAGAATGACCTGATTCAGCACACTTTACAGCTAGAATGACCTGATTCAGCACACTTTACAGCTACAATGACCTGATTCAGCACACTTTACAGCTACAATGATCTGATTCAACACACTTTACAGCTAGAATGATCTGACTCAGCACACTTTACAGCTAGAATGACCTGATTCAGCACACTTTACAGCTAGAATGACCTGATTCAGCACACTTTACAGCTAGAATGATCTGATTCAGCACACTTTACAGCTAGAATGACCTGATTCAGCACACTTTACAGCTAGAATGATCTGATTCAGCACACTTTCCAGTGAGAATGACCTTATTCAGTACACTTTATAGCGAGAATTACCTGATTCTAATAACTCTGCTGGTGAATCCCTGTTTGCCAACTTCATTGGCAAAACCTGGAATTCATTGCCAAACTACATAACCCTACAATCCTACAAAAGTCTCTTCAAAAAAAACCTCAAACAGTATCTCAAAGTGAATTAGCTATGCCCATGTACCAACCCTGATTAAGTTATAAACTAAAAGCATTTTCTGCAATTATCATAACGTGTGACTACATCACCAAGCTCTGCTTCCAATCTGATGTCTCTTACTTTTAATTCTCTGTCCATGAAAATTGTGAGTCCCTACTAGGGAACACTACTAACCCATTGTATATAATCACTTTGTTTTTATAATTGTTTGCTAACTTCTATGTAATCTATGTAAGTTTGTCTTTGTGGAGCTTTTCTCTCCGGGCCTCGGCTGAAAATGGACATGTATCGTCGGACTATCCCTGTAAACAAATGTAAATTCCTATTAAACCTATGCTTAGGGCTAGGAGTTTAAAGGTCCATAAATATTAAGATTGGTTTACTACTTTTCCTTGAAAAAGAAGGGCACCAAAAACCATCACCATGCTTTGGCCATTAGTAACTGTACATAGATTTGGGTTATGTTGCGTTTCGATAGTAGTTATATTTATTTATTTAAACCAATAAGGTCCATGTTTATTTATGCATTATATTATGTATTAAATTTGTGATTACTTTAAATTTATTTTAGGCACATAGCCGACTACAGTAAGAATATTATCACCCCCAAATACTACTATACTAGGAATGGATTTTATATGTTATTCTATGAATGACATAGAGTCATTTGAACTAGTAATATTGGTTAGATATAGGGTTATAAAATAGGAGATACAGTCGTGTTACATTTTTAAGTTATATTTTACATACATATAATGTATGCATTAGATTACTTCTCCCACATTTGTGGTGTTAGGAATAGGATATTTATAGATATATTTTTAATGTCAATATTCTTTGTATATAACAATAAATATTGAGCAGTAACATCAAATTATATATTTGGGATTATCTTCAGCTTTTAAATTGTATTCTATATCGTTAGAAGGAGATATATATATAAACTCTATGTGATTGCTCTTCATGTATATTGTTATTAAGAAAATTGTAGAGGAAGCTTTTATACATACATTTTTTACATACATGATTCATATATTTGTTTTTATATAATAGTATTTATATAGTATCTATAAATATTCGTAGGAAGAAGTTAGTCAACACAGCAAAGCTTTATGCAATGTTTTTCAGTTGTTATGTAGTTAAAGTGCATGGATTAACAGGACATTAATTAATGGTAGGAAGTGATGTCACTATTAAAAAACGTATTTAAATGCATTTTAATTCAATTGTATAATCATTTATGGCCTGATGAAGCCTACGGGTGAAAGCGCTTGCCGTTTTTCTTATTTCTGAATAAAAATCAGTTTTAAATAGTCGTTTGATCGATCTAATTATTCATACAAATATCTGATGAAGTGAAAACTACTGGAAAGCTGTAGCCCATGCACGTGGATTTATTGACCAGAACGTGTAATCGGGGACCTGTTGGAAGTATTACTTATTGTCATATTGACGCTGACATTGCATATAACATTGGTTATTCTGCCTTTTCGCTGCCCCATCTTTACAGTAAAATAGAATAAAATAAATAAATAATTTTACTGAACTTTAAGAAGCATTATACCGATGTTACATGGATATTAAGTAGGCAAGAATGCCCACCACTAGGAAATCTTATCAATCAAAATAGATGAGGTTTTCCTGCTGTTGCTAGGCAAGAAGGCAGCATCCTAGCTCTCCACTGTTGTCACCAATCCTTCAATACCTCTGCAGGCATTTTTTGGAATATGCCTCGCTTACACTTCCTTTATGGTTCATATTTCTGCTATTTCAGCTGTTTGCCACTGGATGAACACTTTGTGACCCTGAGGGAAGTGAAACAAATCCTTAAGGGGTACTCCCCATAAAAGAGAATAGTGTACCCCTGGAACTTAAATTATGTCATCAAAAAATGTACCCAACCCACCTATGAACTATCAGCCACATTGCACATATAATGTTCTTGGCCTGGTAAACTGGCATGATAAACTGATCTGCCTGTAACTATCATTTCAGACAGGGGAGTGTCAGAACTATGAGCTTTGATGTGTAAAGAAACGTTTCCAACCTTTGTAGGGTAAACCTGCAACAAATCCATCTTTCTTGCCCAAACGTGAAGGAATCATCAACTGAAGCTGTTGAGGAGGGTATCATTACACAACATCTTAAAGAACAATTAATGGTAGCATCACCTAAAAAACAATATCTTTATCTGTTACCCAAAATCCATAAACATGCCACAAATCCACCAGGTCGACCCATTGTCTCTGGACATGGGTCTCTTACTGAACCACTTTCTGAATACTTAACCCATTATTTAAAACCTTTATTGGGTTTTATTAGAGCAAGAATCCAAGATACCACCCAATTCTTGGATATAATTAACAATTCTCAACTTGAACCACACTGGCTACTATGCACCTTGGACATTACCTCCCTCTACACCAACATTCCTCCCTGGGCAGGTTTACAAGCGTTGGATTATTGGTTGGTCAGATCAGGTTTATACCAACCTGGATTTAATACATTTCTTGTTTGCCTTACTGAATATGTTTTGTCCAGTAACGTTTTTTATTTCCAAAATTTATGTTACTGGCAAATAAAGGATACTGCTATGGGTGCATCTTTTGCACCCATATACGCAGATCTTTTCATGGCATATATAGAAGAAATTATTATTTATGATCATAATCACAATATTTATATGTGTGAGATGGACATTTGGCGTCGTTATTTGGATGACTGTTGGTTGGTGTGGAAAGCTGATGTATGCTATCTTATGGAGTTTCTTGAGTATCTTAATGACAATGTATGGGGGATAGAATTTAAGCTGACCTATTATTTGTCCAGAATAGTATTTCTTGATGTGGAAATCATGAGAAATCGGGACAATACATTGTCAACCAGTATGTTCAGGAAATTTCCAGAATTCAACTCATTATTACATGCTACCAGCTTCCACCCACAACATGTCATCCAGAATATACCCAAATCACAGTTCTTAAGAGCTAGAAGAATCTGTTCTGACCAACAATCATTCCTTGAGGCTCAGGAGGATTTGACATGTAGATTCATTAGTAGGGGTTATCGTCCAGGTCATGTGCATCTAGCCAAAAGATCTGTGTCCAATATAAATAGGGAAGATTTGCTATCATATAAAGATAAAAATGATACTTTCAAGTCACAACAATTACGTTTGGTAACCACATATGGACGTAACACACAGGGTTTCAAAGACATTATACACAGACATTGGAATGTCTTGAAAGCTGATCAAAAACTCAACTCTCTACTTCCTGAGACATGTTCGTTTTCTTTCAGAAGGGGACAGACCATTGGCTCTAAACTTAGCCATTACAAAAGAGTTGGTTCTGATCCTTCCTCTTTCACACAGTTGTCTATTTCAGGCAAACCCATTGTTGGATGCATGCCCTGTGGGCATTGCTCCTTTTGTATACGGGTTTCACGTACTTGTGAATTTAACAGTAAAAATACTTCTGATGTTTTTGATATTAATTTTTGGGCCAATTGTAACACCGAGTGGGTCATCTATTTGGTGACCTGCAATTGTTCTGCTTTCTATGTCGAAAAGACCTCTAGAGCCTTCCGCCTTAGAATTTGTGAGCATTTGAGTGACATCAAAAATAAACGCATAAGCAATGCATTATATAAACATTGTTTAAAACATGCTTCTGCTTCATTTAAGTTTGTCATCATTGATTGTATAAGGGGGAAATGTAAAGACAAACAGTTTTGGCAACAATTACTAAGCTCCAAGGAAAGAAAATGGATCATAAAACTTGGAGCTCTGTTTTCACCTGGCCTCAATGACCAATTATAACAATTTTCTATGCTTTGTTTTGATTGGTCTTCAGGCATTGTTCAATCATATATATATGTATGTATTCTGATACTTTGGTTTTCTATTTCTCTTTTTGTATTTCACTGAAGAAGGCTCCTAGGAGCCGAAACCGGTCTGAATATTTGTATGTTGGTTTATACCACCATGGATTTGCAGGGGGATTTATTTTCCCTAATTTAATAAAGGAATTTTGGATGTGACTGTGGCCTACACTTGCTGGCGTTTTGTGTTGCCTGGAATCATCGTTGAACTATACTATTAGGTTACCTGCTTCCTTCCCAGTGTTACAGAATAAGAGGAGGAGAGAGGAACGGCACATTCCTTGTATATGTAGAGTCAGTTAAGACATGATCTACACAGAACAAATTACACTGGGAAATCCAATCAATTGTTTGTCTCTTTTCCTGCAAGAAGGAAAGGGTATGTCTAAACTTGAACTCATATAAACAGCTAGCACAATATATGCAGTACTGTTCTCCTCCACATGTAAATAACTGACAGGCAAAGCCAAGCCTCCCCGTAACAGTGGCTTTTCTTAAGGGGGTTAACACTCAAGCAATTCTAGAAGAAGCAGCTTCAACATGTTTTCATCCTGTCTAGGGGGACTACTACTGCTCTCCCCACTTATATACCCACACACACACACACACACACACACACACACACACACACATATATATATATATATATATATATATATATATATATATATATATATGTATACACACACACACACACACACACATATATATATATATATATATATATATATATATATATATATATATATATTTATCTATCTGCATACCTATATATGTATATGTATACAAGGATCTACTTTTAAACACCAACATTCTAAAATACCAAAGACCACAATACCGAAACGGAAATGTCAAAACTGCATTACACTGAATGTTTACAATCCCGAATGATGAAATAATGAAATGGCTATTAAAACAGTGCTATAAAAGTTTAAAGAGGTGTTATGCCTTTAAGACGCTGTACTGTGTACCGAAAAAAAGAAAATGACTGGTGTTAGGTTGCAAGCTCTGCTAAGTATCAAAGAGATGTATTTCACTGTGAAGTATGAGATAGGTAATCAAGTCTTGCTTAAAGAAGGTTATGGAGAGTCTGATGCACTTTAGACATGCAGCCATACAGTGCATTAAGGCATATTTGCCATTTTCTTTGGTGTAGTGCAATCACAGAGTTGATATATTTATGTAGCAGGGGAGTGGGGGGGGGTTCTTGCCCCACTGCTTAAATGTAGAGTAGTAGATTGTCATTTGGTTTTGTTTGTTGTTGTAATTTTTATGGTGGAGGGTGGGATGTTTAGGTTTACCTGTTGTTTTTCGATGTTTTGGGTGTTGGTGTTTTGAAGTTTCAGGATATTGTGGTTTCTGCATTTTCATCTCAGTATTGTGATCTTCAGTATTTTGGAATTTCGGTGTTTAAAAGTAGATGTATACGTATATCTATATATCTATATCTACATCTCTGTCTATCTATCTATCTAGCTATATATCTATCTATCTACATATATATATATATATATATATATATATATATATATATATATATATATATATATATATATATATATATATATGGGTTCACTTCTTAATTTCGAAATTACAGAATCTCAAACTTCAATATATCGAACTTACAATCCCGAGATCTTGTAATCTCGAAATTAAGAAAAAAAAAAAAGAAAAAAAAAAGGAAAACACATCAAAAACATGTTTTTGCAGGGGGCAAGCCCCCCTACACACCCCACATCCCCTGCAACTTAAATATACTAACTCTGAGATCGCTCTACAGTGCAGAGAACGGTAATGTTCCTGTTCCGCACTGCATATCGATCTGCATTACCATTCCCTGCACTGTAGTGCAATCTCAGAGTTAGTATATTTAAGTTGCAGGGGGTGTAGTGGGTGCAGGGGGGTTTGCCCCCCTGCAAAAACATGTTTTTGGTATTTTTCGGTTTTATTTCTTAATTTCGAGATTACAAGATCTCGGGACTGTAAGTTCGATATATCGAACTATTGAACTTTGGGATTTTGTAATTTTGAAATTAAGAAGTGAACCTATATATATATATATATATATATATATATATATATATATATATATATATATATATATATATATATATATATATATATATACATATATATGGGTCTACCTGAGATGGTCGACAGGCCATATGATTCATTTGGTCAACAAGCATGTTATGTGCGGGGCTTCGCCCCCCACCCCCCCCAATGTGGGGGGGTTGTGCCCCCCACACCCCTCCAACTATATATATATCAACTCCAGGGTCGCACAACATTGGGGAGGGGGGCAAATCTGCCTGTCGATCAAATGAACTGTCGACCAAATGAGTGTCGATCATATGGCCTGTCGACCATCTCAGGTAGACCCATATATATATATATATATATATATATATATATATATATATATATATACAGGTAACCTGTAAATGGCTCATCTCTCAGGCCCCTACTTACACTTATCAAGGATATCTGAACTTGTCGGAGATTTGGGATGCATGTCTAGGCTTAAAAATGCCCTTGTGGTTGTAAACACCTATGAACCTACATGGAGTTGCAGAATGTAGTTAAATGACTGAAGCATTGATGTTAACGACATCAAACAGAAAAAAATTTAAATTACATTGATATGCTACTATGCACGCATCGAGCAACAACTTCACTGTGTTCAAAAAATCAAACATAAAAATTAACAAAAAAACATAACTGTTTGCAATAAGGAGAACCTGTTGTACATACCCCATATGGGGGCAACCCCACACTCCATAGTAATTATATAGATTAACTTCGAGATCACACACTATCAGGAGAAAAGGCATATTTCACAACAACGAGAATTGTGCAGTCTTGCAAACATATCAACAATCTGCTAAGTCAACTAAATATTGTCAGCTAAACAGCTGTCAATCAAAATTGCATTCAACAAAATTCAGTGCTCCCATGTATCTATATGCTATGTTTCCTTGTATTTTATTTTAAGTGTTTTGTTGTTGAATCGCAAATAATAAAAAAAGCAGTTGAAAACAAATTTTGTAAAAAAAACATCTTTTGTTGAATCTCATTTCATGGAATAATACAGAAATATGTAGGTAGTCATTAGTGGTATGGTTTTAGGTATTGGGATAATAGGAGTTTCAAGGAAAGTTGGTGAAGAACATTATTTCGCCTTTGTCACTCCTATATGTTATGTTGTTTAGATGTCTTTAGAAGTTTTATTTGTGTGGCAGCAGTAAATTACTGTGTATGTTTGTCTGGTGTTTACTCTTTTCTCAGTGGTTCTGCACCACAGAGACACTATATATATCTATATCACCTTCATGTTCCTAAATCACACTCAGTTGAATCCAACTTGCACGATCTCCTAAAACCAAGTGATGAAAATTCAAAAAACCAATATTTCCGGCTGGTAAATCTCTCCCCCTTCTCGACTCATGTTAACGTTTGTTCCAAAGTTCAGAGTGATAGGGAGTTTTGAAGTTTAGTGTTTATGTCGGGGTTTAGCGGAATTTGGGATTTCAACTTTTCATGGAAGCAAGTCGATTATACGATGACTCAACCGACTGTCTATCCTAACCTCCAGCCAATGCCTGTCTATAGTTTCTATGTTCTCCCTGTGTCTCTGAGGTGTTCCTCCTATCTTTGAAAAACATACTGAGTGTTTCCATCTAAAACTCACCAATGAATGAAAGTGTGGGCAACAGCACAGACACTGCATGGTGTCCTATAGGGAGAAGAGTTGTACAGACCAACTGATTTGGTAGTCTAATGTGGTGCACAGTATGCTAAAGATAGGAGAACACAGACCTCAGACTGAGTGCTGTGGTAGGGATAGCCAATCAGCAGTAAATATGATTCTTGGTGATTCTGTCATGTTGACAAATGTCACCAAAAATGGGCATGTGTATTTGCCAGTGATAAGTGAGTTGAAGACCCAGCCTACTGCGACCGTCACCAGGGACCAATGCTAATGGTGGGTGGGGTGTATGTGCCCCTATTAGCCAATGTGTACCTGCCATAAAGCCCAGCAGCCCTGGGTAAATAAGCTATTGGATAGTTGGCCATTGCGCATTTGCTACCCCTGCATTACCCGGGATAACTGTGTTGAGCAAAAAGCTGGATGTAAAACCAATCAACCTGCCAAACATGAACTAAGAACTGCTACACTCAGTACAGAATTGCTGACAAGATGCAGCTTGGAAGAAGAAGACATGAGGGTAAGGAGGAGGCTGGACATTCTATATATTCAGGTGACAAGATAAAAACTCTGTGCAGCCAAGCCACTTGGCTTGGAATCCACAGTCTATTACTCAGGGGTAGGACAGGCTAGAAATGGTGTGGGAATTGTGGTGATAGAGAGAGGCTTGAGAAGACAGTGAGGGATATAATCAGAATTAGTGATAGACTCATGGCAATCAGACTCCCGTCTAATGACAGACCAAGTCCAAAAACCAAAAACAACACAAACTGGTAAACAAACAAAAAAGCCAGAGGCAGATGCCAAAAGTCCTCCAATAAAGTTAGCACTTTTGTCAAGTTTATTCCAATGAACTTCTTCAGAAAATGGTTTACCCAAAACATTTGTCTTAAATATTCTCACATAATCAACAGTAACACGACAAACTACTTCAATCACCTTAAAAATATATATATTATGTAAAATACATTTTCCTTCTCCATATATTACATAAATAATAACACCCATAACACTCAAGTCCTTAAAGTAAAAATAGCAGTTGAAGCCTAAAACGGTCCTAACAATAGAACCATAAAAACAATTGTGACCAAAAGGTCACCTTTGTAAACTTTTCAATTTTAACACACAGGCTAAGGAGCATACATCATTCAAACCTGGTTTGATGTATGCTTTTGTTTTGATCTGCCAACACAGTTCACGAACCTCCAGTTCGACACTTAGTGGGGCTCCCGTGTTGTCATAATTAATTTGATCGATAACCCTAAACATAAAAGAGTGTCCTGGGTTATCCCTCACATGCTTAGCCAAAGCATTTTCTGCTTTCATTTTCCGAATGTTATAACGATGCTCATATACCACCTCCCTCAATTTGCGCTCTGTCTTACCTATATAAAAACTACTGCAAGACTGGCACTGAGCCAAATAGACTACTCTGGGGGAGTTACAATTGAATCTCATTTTACTAAAATAGTTGACTTCTTGTATTTTATATTTATTGCCCGTATGTATGTATTTGCAATATGCACAAGCCTCACACTTACACATTCCTGGCATCCTAACTGGGAGAACAGAGAGAGATAGTTGTGAAGAAGCTAGAAATAAGGAAGGAGTCCATTTGGGCATTCCTAGACTTGGAGAATGTATATGACAAATTCCAAAGAAAGATGATTAGGGCAGTCCTGCAGTAATACAAAGTCCCAGAAACATTGGTAGAATTAATGCAGACTGTAGAAGGACCCAATAACACAAGTACGATCAGTGTTTGGTTTCACAGAGGGGTTCCCCATGGTGATGGGTGTGCATATTAGTTCAGCTCTGAGCCTACTGCTGTTCAAACTGATAGATTACATTATCAAGCAGGTTGGAGGGGAGAGATCAACAAAGTTGCTTTATGCAGACGATGTAACATTACATGCAGACTCTGAGCAAAAGATAGAGGAATGGAATACAAACTAATGGCACATAAGATGAAAATGAGTGCAGAGAAGGCAGTGGTAATGACAGCAAATTAGGGAAATCAAAAGAAGATGAGAACTGAGATAAAAGGGTAAACAGTGGAACACATTAACAACTTCAAGGATCTAGGAGGGGTGGTTGAGGAAAAGGAAAGTCTGAATGAAGAGATCAAAGCTAGAATCAGAGGGGCTGCAGCCCACTGGCATAGAGTTGTGTATAACAGAAGAATGCCAAAGAAGCTGAAAAGTAAGGTGCACAAAACAGTGGTGTGACCACTACTACTATATGGTACAGAAACCTGGGAAGTAAAGGCAGAGCAGATGAGAAAGCTAGAGGTGATAGAAATGAAATGCCTGGGAAAGGTGGTATGATGCAGTCTGTGGAACAGACAAAGAAAAAAGAACATAGCAACAGAAGCCAAAATAGCTCCAATTACAGAAAAGATCAAAGAGAACAGATTACGGTGGTTTGGACATGTGTAGACAAGCAGAAGACAATTTGGTGAAGAAGATTTGGGACAGACAAAAAGAAGGCAAGAGGAAATGAGGGCATCCAGCAAAGAGGTGGAAAGACTGTGTAAAAGAAGAGCTGCAACAGTTGGGCAAGAGTGTCAAAGAAGGCGGGAGTGTGGCATTGAATCGAGAGAGATGGCATGATACCCTGACCCCATGTAGAAAATGGGAAAAAGGGGGCTGATAATGATATAGATAATATATATATATATATATATATATATATATATATATATATATATATATATATATAGATTGCATACATTTGGTCGAATTACACTTAGTTGAAAATTATACCAGGCATTGCACTTCAGTGAAAGCTCACTTGACTGAAAGCTCACTTGGTCGAAGTTCATTTGGTCAAAAATGGAATATAGCCCCTGCCCCACTGCAGTGCAACCCTGCCACCTTGCATTCTGGTGTTACCCTGACACCTTGCATTCTGGTATTACCCTGCCACCTTGCATTCTGGTGTTACCCTGCCACCTTGCATTCTGATGTTACCCTGCCACCTTGCATTCTGGTGTTACTCTGCCACCTTGCATTCTGGTGTTACCCTGCCACCTTGGATTCTGGTGTTACCCTGCCACCTTGCATTCTGATGTTACCCTGCCACCTTGCATTCTGGTGTTACCCTGCCACCTTGCATTCTGATGTTACCCTGCCACCTTACATTCTGATGTTACCCTGACACTTTGCATTCTGGTGTTACCCCACCACCTTGAATTCTGGTGTTACACTGCCACCTTGCATTCTGGTGTTACCCTGCCACCTTGCATTCTGGTGTTACCCTGGCACCTTGCATTCTGATGTTACCATGCCACCTTGCATTCTGGTGTTACCCTGCCACCTTGCATTCTGATGTTACCCTGCCACCATGCATTCTGGTGTTACCCTGCCACCTTGCATTCTGGTGTTACCCTGCCACCTTGCCTTCTGATGTTACCCTGCCACCTTGCATTCTGGTGTTACCCTACCACCTTGCATTCTGGTGTTACCCTGCCACCTTGCATTCTGGTGTTACCCTGCCACATTCCATTCTGGTGTTACCCTGCCACCTTACATTCTGATGTTACCCTGCCACCTTGCATTCTGATGTTACCCTGCCACCTTACATTCTGATGTTACCCTGCCACCTTACATTCTGATGTTACCTTGCCACCTTGCATTCTGGTGTTACCCGGCCACCTTGCATTCTCATTCTCATTTTCTACAGAATGTCTTGCCTCTACAAACATGTAACTGAAAAGAACTAGAGCCACATCTGTCAGGTACTACCACATGGTCAGTACCATACTGGTACCCCTCCATCCGGTCATAGTGCCTAGTATGATGTCTCCCAAGACATGTGACTCCTTGTGCATCATCTTACTGTCATACACCCTTGTTGTTTCCTTGCCCATCTGACTCGATCCTTTCTTCTAAACTAACATCGGAATAATGTCGGATCGCACAATCTTAGCAGCAGATAATTATATCTTTCAAAATTCTTAACACCATTTTATTTTGGGAAAGTTTAAGTGAATGGTTTGTGGTAAGGTAGCATCTAGGGTGAGGGTGGGGCAGTGGCAGGGGTAAAGACAGCACATATGAGTGAAGATGGGTGAGGACCAATGGAGAAAAGAAATTTTCAACTACTGAAAGAGAATGTCTAGCCACAACTTTAGATTTCTATTTATTTATTTGTTGGCATTTATTTGCCAGGAAAGGCCAACTGAGGAATCTCCTTTTTCAGCAGAGTCCTAGGGAGAAAAACTGCATTATGCAGGCATCATGGACGTCATTTGCATTGTTTCACCATTTACAATCAGTTTCATCCATGAACATCCATGAACAACATTTCCATTGTTCAGACACCCTTGACATCAGTAACATCATTTACAAGCCGTTTTGATTAAAAGCAACAGTTGCATGGGCTGCATATGAGTATTTTTTAAATATATCTACAGTGCAATATCATGAGTATACTCAGACAGTTAGGTTGTATTCCTTGAAATACTATATTTTAGGCAGACACTTCAATTTAAGAGGAAAATTTCCCCTTTGTTTTTTATTGAAGGATAATGCTCTCTCTGCAGTTTAACAGATAAACAAAAGCTATTCCTGCATCTCTTAACAATTAGACTTTGCCAAGGTTAAAATTTCTACTTTACTTTGAATGAACTACTAAAAATCAAGCATACTGGGTTTACAGCACGGTAGTTTTCCACCTAAGTCCTATAGGTTTAACAGTACTCTGAGACAGAATTGGCTTAAAAATTAAATTAAAATTACAGCAGCTATAAGGAAAAGCAAAAGTGTGGTGACTACATATAAGTATCTGTATTTCCACAAAAGTACTTACTTTGTATTCACTGGCTTTTGGAAAGTTTTTTGTCTGATTTAGCCCTGCTCCACTCACCCTCGATATGCCCTGCCCCCTATTCCCACCAACCCCTGCACTGCTAAATTTATTCTATTAATGCCATACCCCTTACTTATCCAATCATCCATTAACTTATACATCACAAAAGGGTTCTCTCCCTATATCAACCCAATCCAACCTCTCTCCAATAATACCCTACTCAAAATCTCGACTCCTAAAATGTCTCAGCTATTTACATCAATATAAAAAAAAAACTATATTTTCTATACTATCTCTGTTGCTTGTTTTCTACCTCCTCACCACCTATGAAAACCAGAAATACCTAGGTTTTCACCATCCAAAATGCCAAACCTCCTCCCTAGTATCTTCAATCACAGTAGATCACTTAATAATCCTCCTCACAAATGCTCCCTCACCCCCTGTAACACATCACCTCATTTGGTTCAAAAATACTATTCCTAAAACTAAACAATTTCAAAAATTAATAAGTACATTTCTAAAGCTTATAGTAAGTCTGCACCTCAAACTAATAAAGGGTGGTGACATCCACCCAAATCCTGGACCATCACCACCCAGTAACATCAACTCCCACTCTACCAACCCTTCGACCAATCAACCTCTTAGTAAGCCCCCTAAATCACTTCTGGCCCTTCACTTAAACATCAGAAGCATAAATAATAAAGTCCATAACCTGCATGCCCTTTTAGCAGCTTACTTACCTGATATATTATGTCTCACAGAAATGTGGCTAAAACCAACTACCACAGATAAGGAGGTCCTACCACCAGGATACAACATACTTAGGTTGGACTGCACTACTAGGAAGTGAGGTGGGGTAGAAGTACTTTATAAAAATACATTGAATGTTACCAGAGATTCCCTACAGCCACCCCATTTAATAATGTGGAAATCTTGATCACCAAACTACAACTGAATAAAAATAAAACAATAAACATAGTCTGTGTCTATATTCCCCCAGGCAATAATACAAATACCCTAGAAGATTTTCTTCACTGGCTATGTAACACAAGAAACCATTGTCGTGGTGACTTTTATATAGATTGGAACGCCTGCTCCTCTAATACCCCTACTACCCATATTAATCTATATGGGTTCACACAAATAATATCCTCTCCTACTAGAATTAGTTAATCTTCCAACAAAGAAAGTATACTAGGCTGGATTCTTATCAACAGTCATCTCAATACATATAAGACTGGGACACTCCCTGATTACCTAAACAATCACTTATTAACCTATATTATTAAACACAATGCCAGTAACGGGTGCCAGCCTACATATAGGACAATTAGGAATAACAAAAACTTCAACCCTATCAAATTCCAAAATGAACTTAGACTATGTAATTGGTCAGTCTTAAAACAACTGCCACTTGATGAAGCTGTCGTATACTTTAATACTAAATAATACTAAATAATACTAAATTCCTTACCATTCTTGATTCCCAGGCTCCTGCTCGCATTATTCGAACTAAAACAAGAATTGCTCCATGGCTCACTAAGGATACCAAATTTAAAATTAAACATGGAAATAAAGCCTGGGCCATCTGACGAACAACAAAAGCCTCTGTAGACCAGCTCAATATCGTCCTCTTAGAAATGACACAAAAAAATCCATACTGCTAGACAAAAAAACTACTACCACAATCTTCAACAAAAACACCAAAATAAACCTCAGAAGTTCTAGGTAGGTATAAATAGACTTCTTCACCCAGGTAAAATAACCACTCCAATCCCCTCCATTGCTACAGAAAAATCCCCAGAGGACATTGCTAATACCTTTAATAACTTTTTCACTAAAACTATCCAGACCTTTGCTAACCAACTATCACCTATTGTCTCTAATGCCATCACTACTACATCTGCCACTCAACTCCCCTTTAGCTTCCAACCAGTCCCAACCTCACTTATTAGGTCCCTAATTAACAAATTAAAACCAACCACCCTATCTGCTGACCTTGTTCCCTCAGAATACCTACAAAAAGCAGCAGATGGTATAGCATTCCCCATCTCCATCTTGATTAATAGAATCATTATTGAAAACTATATTCCCTCCATCTGGAACACATTCCATGTTATTCCACTTCATAAAGGTGGTAGTTCCACAGAAATGTCAAAGTATAGACCAATTGCCATCCTCTCACCTTTGGCTAAAATTATGGAGAAGTGTATTCATAAACAAATTCTGCATTATCTCATTCAGAACAATCTGTTGGCTGATACTCAACATGGCCTCAGACCACATCTACCCTCCTTTCTTTCACCAATGCCATTAACCATAACAGAAATAACAATATGCTATCCTCAGCCCTCTTTCTCAATCTCTCCAAAGCCTTCGATATGGTTAACCATCAGCTACTTCTCCATACCCTGTCAACCATATCCCTGGATAGCAATGCCATTCAATGGTTCCAGTCCTATCTGAGTGGCAGACAACAGGCAGCCCTATGGCAGACCAAATTATCCACTCTACTTCCTCTATCTCTTGGAGTTCCACAGGGCTGTATTCTAGGTCCCCTTCTATTCTCCATCTTTATCAACAACCTTCATACTGCCATCCCAGATGCAACTTGTATCCAATACGCTGATGACTCCATTTTGATCTGCTCTGTTCCCTCACCATCACACCTTCTGACCTTGTCCCAGAAAACATTCAACATAATAGAAAGCTGGCTCTATAATCACCATCTTATTGTGAACCCTAATAAAACCAAGCTACTACTTTTCTCCCCCACTCATATGTCCACTACATTCACCTCTACAATAACACCCAACAATGGTGCCATTATCTCCCCACATACCCATACAAAATTCCTAGGGGTAATAGTAGACAACAACCTCAAATTCGATATGCATGTTAGCCAAGAGCTCACTATATAGAAAGAAACCTTTCCTTACTCCGTTAGCTAGGATTGACACTGCCCGCACACACCTACTCTCTACCCTTTTGTATGCCTCACCTATGCTAACTAACTTGAATAAATCAGTACTTGGTAAACTCTTAAACTGTTACAATCATATCGCCAGATTTGCCACAGGCTCTAAATATCGGACACATCACTGCCAAAACCTTAAACTACCAGGATGGCTTGAATTTCCCAGGTTACTTCAATATAATCAGCTATTAGTAACACATAAGGTCCTCAACCAACCCAAAAATACCCCTGGTCTTAAAAACCTCATCAATACCTATCGTAACTCCAGGCCACTTCGTTCTTCTAGCAAACTGCTGGTTTGAACATACAAATCCAGTAACTCAGCTGCTGACTCTCTGCTTGCTAACTTTGTTGGTAAAACCTTGGACTCACTTCTAGCTGACCTCACTCTACTACCCTCACTCTCTCTATTCAGAAAAAGCCTCAAACAGCACCTAATAACACACTGGCTATGTCCATGTAGCAACCCTGACTAACTCCCCAACTTATCGGTTAAGGATTTACCTCCCCTCTGTCTGTCAGAAGTTTGTATAACATATGACTGTCTACCTCTCTGTGCTTTCAGTTTTTATACCCCTCCCCACACTTCTCCTTTACCCTTTTACATCTTACCGCATTTCTTTTGTTTATATCCTACCATACATCTGATACTATGTCAGGGAAGTCTGGGGATTATTTTTCTCTAGTTCACTCTTACTATACTATCCCTTCTCACTAGGCTGTTGATCATGCTTTTTCTCTTGTACATCCCTGTGTCTGAATACTTAATTGTTAATGTGCCCGCCATAAAAGCCAAGCAGCCCTGGGTCAATAGGCTACTGGCTGGCCAGTGTCTAGTTGCCCAGCCTGGGTTACCTGGGATAGCTCTGTTGATTGAAAGCTGGACATAAAACCAACCAACCTGCCAAACATGAACTGAGAATTGCTACACTTAATGTAGGTTCACTGACAGGACGCAGCTTAGAAGTGGATGACATGATGATACGGAGGAGGCTGGACATCCTATGTATCCAAGAGACGAGATGGAAGGGCAGTGCAGCAAAGCCACTTGGCTTGGGATCCAGACTCTACTACTCAGGTGGTGGACAGGCTAGAAATGGTGTAGGAATTGTGGTGAGACAGAGGCTACAGAAGTCAGTGAGGGATATCATCAGAATTAATGACAGACTCATGGCAATCAGACTCCAGTGTAATGATAGGACAGTATTCATAATCTCAGCCTATGCCCCACAACAGGGTTGTGACAGTGAGGAAAAGAGTGCATTCAGACAGCAGTTGCAGGACCTACTAGATAAAGCAGGACAACATAAATTGGTGTTGATAATGGGTGACTTAAATGCACATATCGGGACAGACAGAACAGGATATGAGGACTGCCTGGGTCCACATGGGTGGAGCAATAGGAATAAAGAAAGAGAAGTCATTCTAGACTTCTGTCTGGAAAATGGCTTGATAGTAGCCAACACATGGTTCAGAAAGAGAGACAGTCACAAGATCACATACAAGAGAAGCCAACATGCAACTCAGGTAGACTTCCTCCTAGTAAGGAAAAGGCACTGGGGTAGAATCCATGATTGCAAAGTCATCCCCAGTGAAACAGTCGGTTCACAGCATAAACCAGCAGTTGCCACAATCAGCTGCAAGCAGTGGTCAGAGAAGGCTCTAACGTCAACAGAGACCAGGCTGAAGACCTGGAAGTTGACTGGAGAGAAAGTACAGCAGTTCAAGGAATTACTCAGGGCTCTAGCACCCCAAGAAGAGGAGGAAATAGGTGGAGTTGAAGAAGAGTGTCAGCACGTAAAAACAACATGTGTTAGGACTACAGAAAATATATGTGGCCGAGCCAGGTATGGAAATAAGGTACATAAGGAAAGCTGGTGGTGGAATACAGAAGCAGGAAGTAATCAAAAGAAAGAAGGAGTGCAGGAAGAAGTGGGAGATTGAAAAGACTGACCAAGCTAGGAAGGACTACTGGTTGGCTAACAAAGAAACTAAGAAAGAAGTTGCAATAGCAAAGAATAGGGCATCAGAGGCACTCTATCAGCTTCTGGAAAATGACTCAGTAAGGGGCACAAAGAAACTATACCAGGTTGCAAGGCAAAGACAGAAAAATACAGAAGATAGTCAGACACCCTTCATAAAGGATTCCAGCAACAACCTGCTTACCAGCCCACAGGACATCAAAGGCAGATGGAAGGAGTATTTCCAGCAGCTTCTGAATGAAGAAAACCCCACAGAAGCGGTACTGCCCCAGAAACAGCCTACAATGAGAGTAGAAGAGGAGCCCAGCTTAGAAGAAGTAGGAGCAGCACTAAGGAAAATGAAGTCAGGGAAAGCAGCAGGCTCAGATGAGGTCACAGCAGATATGATAAAGATGCTGGGTGAGCTAGGGGAGAAATGGCTCCTGAGGGTACTAATTGCAGTGTGGAGAGAAAGGCGTATTCCAGATGACTGGAGAATAAGCATACTCATGCCAGTGTACAAGAACAAAGGGGACATCCACATCTGTGGACAGTACAGAGGCATCAAACTCCTACCACATTGCATGAAAGTTCTGGAGAGGTTGGTTGATAAATGGATATGCAGAATAGTAGAATGTAAGATGGGAGATGAACAGTTCGGATTCAGATCAGGATGCAGCACAATTGACCCGATGTTTGCATTGAGACAGATACTTGAGAAGAAACTAGAGAAGAGGAGAGAGTCAAACTGGGCTTTCCTAGACTTGGAGAAAGCATATGACAAGGTCCCAAGAAAACTGATCTGGGCAGTTCTGCTGTGGTATGAAGTCCCAGAAACATTGGTAGAATTAGTACAGGCTATGTACAAGGACCCAGTGGCTCAAGTATGAACAGTGTTTGGCCTCACTGAGGGGTTCCCAGTGGGAGTGGGTGTACACCAGGGTTCAGCTCTGAGCCCACTGCTGTTCATACTGGTAATGGACTACATCAGCAAAAAGGTTGGAGGGGTCAGAGCAGCATAGCTGCTGTATGCAGACGATGTGACAGTACAGGCAGACTCTGATCTAGAACTTCAGCAAAGGATAGGAGAATGGAATGCAAATCTGAAGGCACATGGGATGAAACTAAGCACAGATAAGACAGTGGTAATGGCAGCAGATTGGGGAAATCAGAAGAAGCTGAGAATAGAGATAGATGGGAAGATAGTGGAACAGGTAAACAGCTTCAAGTATCTGGGAGGGGTGGTTGAGGAGAAGGGTAGTCTGAATGAAGAGGTCAAAGCTAGAATCAGAGGGGCTGCAGCCAACTGGCATAGAGTATCAAGTGTAGTATATGACAGAAGAATGCCAAAGAAGCTGAAAAGTAAGGTGTACAAGACAGTGGTGCGACCAGTACTACTGTATGGTACAGAAACCTGGGCAGTAAAGGCAGAACAGTTGAAGAAGCTAGAGATGATGGAAATGAAGTGCCTGAGAAAGGTGGTAGGATGCACACTGCGGGACAAGAGAAGAAATGAGGACATAAGAGCAGAAGCCAAAGTAGCTCCAATTGCAGAAAAGATCAAAGAAAACAGATTACGATGGTATGGGCACATGTGTAGAAAAGCAGAAGACAATCTGGTGAGGGAGATTTGGGACAGACAGGAAGAAGGTAAGAGGAAGCGAGGGCGTCCAGCAAAGAGGTGGATGGATTGTGTGAAAGAAGATTTGCGACAATCAGGCATGAGTGTTGAAGAAGGCAGGAGAGTGGCACTGAATCGAGAGAGTTGGCGACAGTTAATACGATACCCCGATCCCATGTAAATGGGAAAAAGGGGATGATGATGATGATGATGATGATGATGATTCTTTCCTTCTTTTTCCTGCTTTATCATAAAAAAAGTACTGTATTTAACATTGACTTTCTCTAATGCGCTTTTACTAGGACAGTCTATTAACTCTTATCTGTCTTGTTGTTTGTGTGTTACCTATTACAAGCTATACTTTACCCTGTTTATTATCTGTATGATTGGAGCTTTTCTTTCCGTTATCTGTGTGATAATTATTATATATTGTATACCAAGTAATACGTTACTCTGTTTATTATCTGAATGATCGGAGCTTTTCTTTCCGTTATTTGTGTGATATCTATTATATATTGTATACCAAGTAATACGTTACTCTGTTTATTATCTGAATGATTGGAGCTTTTCTTTCCGTTATCTGTGTGATATCTATTATATATTGTATACCAAGTAATACTTTACTCTGTTTATTATCTGAATGATCGGAGCTTTTCTTTCCGTTATCTGTGTGATATCTATTATATATTGTATACCAAGTAATACTTTACTCTGTTTATTATCTGAATGATTGGAGCTTTTCTTTCCGTTATCTGTGTGATATCTATTATATATTGTATACCAAGTAATACTTTACTCTGTTTATTATCTGAATGATCGGAGCTTTTCTTTCCGTTATCTGTGTGATATCTATTATATATTGTATACCAAGTAATACTTTACCCTGTTTATTATCTGAATGATCGGAGCTTTTCTTTCCGTTATCTGTGTGATATCTATTATATATTGTATACCAAGTAATACTTTACTCTGTTTATTATCTGAATGACTGGAGCTTTTCTTTCCGTTATCTGTGTGATATTTATTATATATTGTATACCAAGTAATACTTTACCCTGTTTATTATCTGAATGATTGGAGCTTTTCTTTCCGTTATCTGTGTGATATCTATTATATATATTGTATACCAAGTAATACTTTACTCTGTTTATTATCTGTATGATCGGAGCTTTTATTTCCGTTATCTGTGTGATATCTATTATATATTGTATACCAAGTCATCCCTTACTCTGCTTATTATCTGAATGACTGGAGCTTTTCTTGCCGGGCCTCTGCTGAAAATGGACATGTATCCAGTCGGATCATCCCAGTCAACAAATGTAAAATAAAAATAAATAAATATATATTTTTTGGATGTTCAAACTTTTAAAAGTTCAAGCATATGGCATCGACCATATGGCACTCGAACTTTTAAAAGTTTGATCATCCAATATAGACCCTCTAAGGAAACTGCTTTAAGGAAACTGATTGGCAGATACAAAATGAGCATGTTTTTGTTAATGATAATCAGCAGTCACTTAATATTAACAATCAACAGTAGTTTCCTTACTAAACACATTCTGAAAGAATTAGAGAAAGGAAACAAATAACAAGGACTTGTGAGAATCTTAATGACCAGGATTTGTATATACATTCACGGAACAATCAGCGAAGGGATCTACAACAGAACTAGCCACAATGAGGCAGGCAGGTCAGGAACAATTACCAGAACAGTTGCAACCAGAGATAGGTTATGTGAATAACTTGCAACAACAAGGCCCATTAGTGGTTTTGAATAAACACGGGGACTTTAAAATATACAATTATTCGTAGACTTTGGTTGATTCTAGCATGGCTGATTTTCTTAGCAAACGACTGAATTTTGTACCTAGGTCTAAGACAAATATTGCAACAGTTGTTATTGACCTAAAGCTTCATTTACATAAGCTTAGTTTCAAATTATTGTTCAAAGGTGACACAACAATGTCTGCTGACACCCATATAGCTAGTATATTCAACCCACTCTTCCACCTTGCTCGTATGATTTATGAGAAAATATGTGAACTTGACTTTTGACACATGTTGCACAAGAGCAACAAGTTTGCAGATAATTTAACAAGTAATGAAAGGAAAGTGTTAACATATCTCAAAGGGCAGAATATCAGAGTTATGAAACCTGACATGGGGGAGGGTTAGTGATGACGGATGTGCATGATCACACTGACAGAATCACAAAACTTTTGGAAACAGAAACATATGAAGAAGTTTCCAAAAATCAAGTTAATGGAGTCTAAAAAGTAAAGCAATGTCCCTACAGGACATGTTTCTTGAGAGATTTATTGATATCAACTTGTATAACTATCTCACTATGTTGTCTCTTACAATAGCATTGATCTTTGGTACAGAGAAGATTCATAAGTGGATGAATGAACCTCCTATGCATCCCATAGTTGATTGGCTCTGTTCTGTTACCTATGCCTGTGCTAAGTACTTGGTTTTAAATTAAAATTTTTTTTTGCAACAATAAACATAAATAAATAAGACTCATGGCATTTTCTGAAATTGTTAAATGAAGTAGAGTACAAAGATGCTTATTTGTTTCTTACTATTGATGTGAATGACTTTTTCTTGGTGATCCCACAACAGTTGAGTATTGACTAGATCACTGGATTTTTATTTGAAAAAGCTGTATCATAATAAGAAATGAATTCATATGTGGATCTGTTTGAGCTTGTACTACAAAACAACTGCATATATTTTGAGGAAGATATTTTCTACAGAGAATAGGGGTGGCCATGGGGACACAGTGTGGTACCATTTTTGAAAATCTGGTTATGCCCCAGTGGGAAAGGAAGTATGTTTTAAATAGACATGAATATAAAGAGAAAATGTCCCTGTATTTAAGATACCTGGATGGCATCTTTTTTTTGTGAGAAGGATACGAAAATGACTTTAAAGAATGTGTTAATTATTTGAATGGCACTACTGATTTTTTGACCTTTACATATGACATGAGCAACACTGTTATTTTTATTTAGATCTAAACATGTAAAGATCAATATGCTAAAAGATTTCTTTCTAAAATATATAGGAAAGAAACATATTCCATCTCATTTTTGCATTATGGCAGTGCACATCCTGCCCATCAAAAGAGATCAGTTGTCAAGGGACAACTGGTCCGTGCAGCCACGATGGTCACATTAGATGAGAGTTTCAAATAGAATGTGACAACCTGAAAGGAATGTTTAAAGCTAGGGGCTATCCAGACAGATTGTTGACAGAATTGATTGGAGAGGTTTCCCATAAAAGGAAAAGTGGTTATTTTCAGCTGATATTAAATAACGGAAAGAGTGAGGTGCAAATGTAGGGGGACATTAACACAGATAAAGTAACGTACACCTCTCGTTTTATCACATCTTACACTAGTGATTATGGGACAATAAGAAATATGCTAGTAAAAAATTGGGTACTCATTGAAGAAGATGGCCATCTAAGACTAAAAGAAATACCTAGATTAATTACAAGAAGAGGTACAAACATCAAGGCGCTGTTAGAGAAAACACAAAAAGCATAAATGGAAGGAACCCAAGAATCAAAAAATGTGGTATGTGCCGTTATTGTGCCTTAATTAATGTAAGGGATAGTTTTGAAATAAGAAGCGTTAAGTACAACCTGGGAGGTAAATGTAGATGTTGCACAAAAGAGGTGGTACATTTGGCCACTTGTCAAGACTGCCTTTCATACTATGTAGCGAAAACAGAGAGAATCTTGAAAGAAAGAATATATGAGCATGCATATGCTATTAAGAAGCAAAAATTAACTAATGCTGTAGCTAAACATGTTATTAGTAATGAGGGCCATGAATTTAAATATATGGTAATAGAGCAAGTTTTGGTCAGCCCAAAGGGCGGACCTTGGAATTGCAATTAGAAGACAAAGAATTAAAATGGCAAATCATGCTTAATGTATATGCATGGCCAGGTATGAATGAGTATTCATCTGTCAAGAGGACATAGGGCCTTGAATAGATACAGTTAGCACTTCTAGCATAGCATTATTGCCGTCATAGAAAAGCAAGGGGTTCTCATGTTTTGTTGAATTTTTTGTATGTATTATTTTTTGGATGTATTTTTTTAGATGTATTGTTTTACATACTTTTTTGCACATTTTTTTATAATACTTTTTATATTTTTTATAGTTTTATATGGTTTTTATATGTCTTTTATGTATTCACTGGGTTATATATTTATTTATTCATATAAATCATTAAAAGTTGCATTTTTTATAGCATTTTAACAGTAATTGTATAATGAAGTGATATAACAGCAATAGCTATAATGACTCTTAAGCTTTTATAATAAAGTATTAATTTAACTGCTGGAAATGATTATGACATGACAAGTACTGGATGAATGACAGACACCTTATTTTGTTATACTACATTTGCAATGTCTTCTGCTATTTAAAAAACAGCTTTAAGGTAGTTTACTGTTTTTAATCGAATATTTGGTCATGTTATCTTTAAGATCTAGTAACTCCAGTGGGGACTAGTGGGTCATGTGATGAGGAAAAGTTTTAAAAGATGATGCATGCAGTTTTGGGTTAGTTCTGAAGAAGTTTTGCAATGGTTAAACGAAAGCATTAAAAACTTTGCGTTTTTTTTTTTTTTGTTTTCAACATTCATAACTAATGCAAATAATATGCTACTCATAGGACATCCCTGATATTTGTTATGTTTTATATCTATTTCTTTGCTTAACTATCCATTCACTAAAATTCTTACTTTATTTTTATTATATGCTAAATACCATGCATTCTCAATTTTCTTATTCATTTTATAATCTTATACCACAAAAAGGCTTCATGAGCTCAATAAACTAAACCATGACTAAATAAAATAAAATAAAACAGACCAACCGTCTAAAAATACCAACTTTAATACTGAAAAAAACACATACGGAACAACTGGTAAGTGCTTTTGTCCCACTTATGGAACTTCATCAAACTAAGTTGCACTAATCTAAAACTTAATTAAATAATAAAATAAAATCACATGATCTACTGACATCACTAATTTAACCCTTTTCTTCTCAAGACCCCCTTGTAATTCTCCCCTTTCATTAATGCCAGGGAAATTACATGCATTTAACCTAACCTGCCAAGAATATTCTTTTTCAATTTAAGTCATCATCAACTTCTAACCTTACATTATAGTTTAAAACTTGATCTATTATACTAAATTTAAAATTAATGATATTGGCCTCTGAACTATGCTTACTTATAACATGCTTTGCTAAACTATTACTGAGGTCTTTATTTTCTACAGCCCTTATATGCTCATAAATCCTCTTGTTAAACACTTTAGAGGTTCTGCCTATATAAAATGCAGGACATAGCCCACACAAGGCAACCAATACTATAAACCTAGATCTACAATTATACTCATATAACAATTTAATATTGTAATTTCTGGCTACTATTTTAGCCTCTTTGCCTTCAATAACAAATTGATAAAACCTACAACTACCACATTTAAACATTCCTACTTTGTCCCTGGATGGCAAATTAAAAACAAAATTCCTATAAAAATACTCTTTTAAAATTTTCCCTCTTTCAGAAACCAATATTGAATTTTCCCCAATAATATTTTTAATTCAGTAAAATTAGTAAGACATTTCCAGTTATTTCTAGCTATCTGTTTAATACATGCCTATAATCTTTTGGCAATGCAAAGAATCCTTATGGCAAATTTACTTGGGTGCAGATATTGCACCAGGTCTAAATGACACCATTAACATAAAGTGCTTTTTGCAAACTAAGCTATAAAGTTTTTTTTAAAAAGACATAATTTTATGACATATATTAGAATGTACAAAAAACTTTTTAATTATGTTTTCTACTTCTACTATTTCCACTATATGGATTTTTGTATGTATTTTTTTTAATTTATAAAAATGAGCTTTCTTTTTAAATTATGATTATTCAGTCATGTGACTGCTAATTAAGTATTTAAATGCTGTTTTGGGTTGGTTAGAGTGTTTTTCTGATGAAGTTCACAGCATATTAAAGTGAATGAAAGCGCTAACTTTTGGTATCCGTGTCTTTTGGTCTTGGTTTATGCCTGAACATAGTTCTATTTCTAGGCTGTTTATTGTATCTCACCTCAAAAGTTTCTTTGTTTGCAATTTCACTTCTTGTGTCAAAAATCTTACATCTTCCAATATTATTGCATCAACATCACACATACTACACCTAATCTTCTAATTATATTTTGATACTGTTTACATTAACAGAAAGTACTCTAAAGTTGTCATTATGCCTGTGTTGTAGCTTACCAGAAATGATGTAAACTTGAAATATTCATCTCATTTGCATTATCCATTTTCTTTCTTTTTTCTATTACACTTATCCTTTTAAACTTTCTTTTTCTGTCTCTTACTCTAATAATAATAGAATTATTTTTACCTTTCACTGTTTAACAGTTCATATCTTCATCTTCTTTTATTTCAGAACCTTTTTCTATATTATCTTCTATTTAATTTGTCTCTTTATCCTTATCTTTGATTTTACTTCCTCTTTATCTTTTATTAGGACTGTTTCTTCTCTTAGTCTTCACTTTTGTTTTCTTCTTCATCCTTTTTTTCTCTAGATTTCAATCCATACATAAATGCCCAATTTTGTTATTTTTATAACATTTCAATTCACACTTTTTTTGCATCATGTCCTCTTTCCCCAAAAATATATCATTTCCTCTTAAAACACTAACTTATCAAATGTTCATCTTTTCTACAAAGAAAAAAAACATGTTTTCAGCTGTCCCCAATATTTTACAGCACTTCTGTTGTAACCCTCTACATTTACCATACTAGGGATAGGAACAAATCTTTTTCTTTCTCCATTTTTAGTTACAATATGACAGTTCCATCCTCCAGTCCATAATCCTCTGTTATCCTAAACTTTGCCAATGTCCATAACTTATTCACATTTGCTTAAATGTCTCTTTAAAGTCTTTTTTTTTAACTTTAGTTCAAAACTGAACATGCATTTCATTTTTTGTTTCTGTGAAATGCTTTTACTATACAAGAATTCCATAGATTATAGTTCTTTTTCATCTTATACACCCCCCAAAACTTTCCAGAACAAACGCTTTCTCAAAAATTATGTCAAAAATATATTTCTGAATAAAAATAAAAGCTCTTACCTCCTGACCCTTCCCTCCCAATGGGACTATTAAATTATCCCAAATGTCATACCTGTCCATTCTTACCTCCTGACCCTTCCCTCCCAATGGGACTATTAAATTTTCCCAAATGTCATACCTGTCCATTCCCTTTTCTTCTTTCTTCTGAATTCTCACTATAAATTTCCTTTGATTGTTGACATTTCGTTTCCTCTGTTCATTTCTAAACACTTTCCCTGCAGTTTCTGTAAGAGTCTCAGCCTATGATTTCTTTGTCTGGCAGTTTTCTTTCAAAATAGTTTCTAATTCCTGTGATTGAATGCTGTCCATAATTTCACCCCATGAAACATTTTCCACTCTCTGGCTCACTCTGCAACAACAATTCACCAACGTTTTCATTTCATTCAACAACCCTTCTGACTTGAGGGTTGCAATAACATATCCATTATTGTTTTGAATGTTTGCTCCTGATGAAACAAACAAATTCTGCTGAAATAGCTCTATAGAATCTTGTAGAACCTATCAAGGGTACCCGAACCTGTCAGAGATTTGGAATGCATGGCTAGGCTTAAAAAGACCCTTGTGGTCCTTAGTCCAGTAAGCACCTATGAACTTCAAACACTGCACTGGCATTTGCCTGTGTGCTATCCACCATATTGGATCCCTTAATTACTGTTCTTCCAACCCCCACTGCACTAGGAGCAGAACAAGCACTCTCCTAAAGAGTAGGGGAAGTTTATTGATGTGATTGTCAAATTATGCCTAGTAGTATAAATACCATAGCGAGTCTCCCCTGAAAAGAGGCTACTAGACTAGTAGGACTAATGTGGGCAACAAAGAAAAATAAACAAAAATAAGAAAAATAAAAAAAAAATATGTATGTATGTATATATGTGTTGAGTTTAAATGAGAGTGCAATACACCAAACCACATTCAGTTAAAAATTTACACTGATAGAATGTCACATAAGAAAGGAATGTCACATAAGAAAGGAAAGAAAACACACAAAGGTGACTGCTTTTGCAAGTGCATGACAGCAAGCTCCCCAGTACCCCTTGCTAGTTTATATATGTAAATTCTCAGATCACATGATACGGATAAAAGGAAAACATTCCTTAACTTCCACTGCCTGGCAATTTTATACAGCATTCCCTTGCATTTCCTCACCTGCTGGTGCACTCATATGTAAATACACATACACGCCTTTGCACAAAATCTCTTGCACCTCCATACCAAACACTCTACTTTGCCCACAAAAACATGACTGAACAGAGTCAGATTACAAACAGACACAGGCACACAGTTACCATTGTACATACTTTGACACAATGCAGCTTAAACTGCACTCCTATACCATGGGATGCATCAATGAAACAGGAACTAACAAAAAATAAAGCAAACGGATCCCATCCCATCTCAATGAAAAATCATCTCAACCAATCAAACTGCAGCTGTGTGTGTGTGTGTGTGTGTGTGTGTGTGTGTGTGTGTGTGTGTGTGTGTGTGTGTGTGTGTGTGTGTGTTTGTGTGTGTGTATACAAAATTAAGCTAAAATGAAGGCAAAGGCTGTCGACATTTATATATCTATATATAGATATACCCCCAGATTTAATAAAATATATTGGCATAGTGTAAAGCCCCTCAGTAGAGCACCATGCATATTAATGAAGGCACATTACTGAGGGAGAGCTGAGTAACACTGTTATTGAATCAGTATAGGGAGTGCATTAATGTGTCCAGAGAAGAGTAATACATGCCCCTGCACTGTGAAAGTGCAGTATAGCAATGTATGCATATGTATTAAATAACATTTTTTTAATGTTTGCGCATTGTGGCACGGAACACAGCAATTGACATATGCCAGACATCTAAAAATAGAAAACGGATACATTTAATTATGAATGCAAATGTCAAGTTTAAGCATAGCTGAGTGAGTTTGCGTGGTGCGCCGCTGTGCTCAGCAGTGCTTAAATGAGGTAGAGAGGTATATGTAAAAGTATAGCAGAACTCTGCATATCTACGCAGCAAATGGTTAGATTGACAGCCTTATATGCAGTAGAGGCAGGGTTTGAATAAACTGATTGTTAAGGATTTATTTTGCAAGTAAAAATTATGCCAGTTATTTTTAAATCCTGCTTTACTGTGTTCAGCTAAGCTCTGCTAAGCACAGCTAAGCCTTGCCAAGCACTGCTTAAACAAGGAACATTTTAGCAGTGCTTAGCTGTTTTGCACACTGCAAAGCTATGTGAAGCACTGCCCAGCATTTGCTAGTCTAAGCACTGCTGAGCTCAGCTAAGCTGGTTTGAGCAGTGCCAAGCAACGTACTACATTTTTAAAAATGGCCCAGTGATGTGCAAAGGTGGGAACACAGGCTCAAGGTGGGAATATAGCATAACCTGTTGGAGTTTGAACCATGCAGGATCTATGGCAGGTGTTGGAGAGGGTGCCCACTTCTAGGCATGGTGGTAGGGCATTCTGGAGTCCAGGGTCATGGTTGGACTCCTAGTGAAATACCATGATGTCTGGCTGCTGCAGGGCCAGTACCTGGGATCGGAGTATAAGTCGGAGGCCTGGGACCAGATGGCACATGATCTCACCTGTGCAACAGCTATCCCCTGCACAGGTGAGTAGGGCCTTCACCATTTTGATGATCTAAAGCAGTGGAGAGGACATCTGGACACCAGCAAGTTTTTATGTACTGTTAGCATTGTTTTAACAATACCTATTTGGAATGTGTGACAGACAGGTATGCATAATGGTGTGCTTCTCTCCCTACAGTTGCAGAGAAAGGAGCTCGCAACCTAGAGGTCCATGCAGGGTGTCTGACTAAGTTACACTGTGAGTGTGGTGAGTACAGACTACTTTGCAATCTATAGTCAAATATGCAAGACAGAGTAATTTAGTCACTGCCAGTGGGTACATATTGTACAGACTTGTGTAATGCAATGAATGTGGATGTAAGGCTGTTGTTCTACTGCAAAGTATAGTACAATAAAGATTAAAGCATTAAACCTGATAATGTTAATAAAATAAAGATTCTACTACAATAATTGTGGAATTACAGCTGTATTGCAACACCTGCATTATCCCAATTATTGTTTAATAAAGACTCAAAAATATGGCAATAGCTGCATGAAGGTACCCCGTGTTGTGCAATATGTGTGTAAGTAGGGCTGTTGTTCATGAAACTGAGTATGACATCTGCTCTGAAATAACAACACAAAGAATACCACTAACTGACTCAAGGTTAGCTAAGAAAAAGTGTTATGCTAAACTGTAGATGTAGAGCTGTACTACAAGGTATATGCATTATGTAAGTTTCTGCGCTAACATCTAAAGCAATACCAGGAACACCCAAGGTTTATTGTGTATATCAGCATTGTCTTGTATTAAACACTGCATTTCAGCTGTTTACATTCCTTCTCTGAGATATGGTACTGCAGGCAAGAGTGAAACTGTAATAGCTGTAGTCTGCAAATATACTATTTGCACCTGTATATGGGTCATGTAGCCAACCCAATATTCCTATATGGTTTGCACACATCACAGATATTTCCACCCACTAAGAGTTTATTGTGTACACCTGCATTCTATATATTAATGGACAGTTTACCTAGTATCTCTGTCATGCATGAATCTCATGCATGTGTGTTCAACTGTCGTTGCAGTCTTGTATAAAACTGTACCACTATTACAAGGTCATATTTTATTTCCAGGTGAGCTCTAGGCAAATATCAGGCAGTGAATAATCCGCAGTGGCTTAGTAGCTCAGTTTGTTAAATGCGGTCTCTGATGTACATTTTGTCACACACAGACTAAGGTTGAATCCAGTAACAAGTATTAATAGGTATAACTGAATCCGTTTAGTATTGTTTTTCACCCACAGGAATTACAGGTAAATGGGTGCAGTAGCCCTTATTATAGGTTAATAATTTGTATGTTCAGAAGTAACAGACTGTTACCAGCATTGATCGGGAATGTGATAAGATATCAGAAAATAAAGGCAACAAGTACAACACTAATAAAATATATTACAATAAATAAAATGTGTAATCTTGTTATGGCTGTGTGCCTGGTGTATCTGTGTACCGTTGTTGACACTCTAACCCCATGCCTGCCAAGGACAGCATGATAGTTGTTTACTCTCTGTACTGTGCATGATATATGTCTCTCAAGTGTCACTCTGTCATGGACTGTAATTACTGTCACCTAATCCCTCTGTCACAGATCTATCATCAACATGATGATGTCAATAGCAGTCACATTACATCAGTCCACAGTACACCTTGGTAGTCATATAGGTCCACCTAACATGTAATAGTCATCTGTAGTTCTGTACCTGTAGGTGTTACAGCTTGGCCCATACTGTTCTGTGTGGATAGCTTAAGAGGTATGCATGTGCTACAGCAACTATAGGGCACATGTTATACATAAAGGAAGGGCAGACCTATAGAGTAATTGACACTACTGTTGCAAACTATATTGCCTATACTGGCACTAATGGACTATATTTCTCTCTCCTCCCACCCCTTATCTTCCTCATAATTTATTATTGTTATACATCACTTATGGTTTACTATTAACAAATATTGTTCTCTAAACATTATGTTGGGCCTTGTGTTTTATTATTGTTATGTAATACAATGGTTGCATACTAACATAACATGTTGAATTACCTATGTTGTTGGCCTTATGCCATAACTGTTACTGGCATACTGTTACTATATTGACTGTTATCTCACTTATTGTTGTGATCCATGTACTATGCAATGTTATGTTACTGGGTTATTTGCAATGTTCTGGCATGCTGTTATAACTAACTAAATGTTATGTTCATTACAAACCTATACACATTGAAATACCTCAGCATCACAGCTCAACTAGGTAGGCAGATTCCTGCCAATCCACCTATTCTACCTTAGCCAGCTGTGGCACTGCGCCCCAGTATGTCTTGGACCCAAGCCAGTGGTGCCCCCTCCACTGGCCCTGTACCACCTATCGGTGGAACCAACCACCTCAGGAGATTGGCCCCATCCCACCCTGGGAGTGAGTGTGGAAGGAGGGTTGTCACCCAGGATCAGCTACCAGTGATGGTGTGCAGAATAGTGCATCATGGTTATGAGAATTGCCTGCACCAGATTGAGTGTAGACTGGCCAACCTGGAGTGGCAAGGTGGCCCCTGTAGCCAGCCTCCAGCACAGCCATTTTTGTAGCATTGAAGGAGCAGTGTTTATTGCCAGTGAGTGGGGAGCACAGTCACACTGCTGCCATCTGGGGACACATGGATTTCTGATTCCACAACACTCTCCCTGTCCAAAGTGTTTACCCCACTCATGTGTCGCTCACTGCTCCTGTATGCTATTCTTTCTGTCTTGTCTGTCTGCAAATCAACCTCTCCTACCCAACTTACCTCCCCACACATACCTATATCCCTTCCCCAACATTTCACTCTCTACTTAAAAAAAAGGCACATGTCCCACAAAAAAAAATATTACCCCATACATAACTCTCCATTTCTCACCCATGTCCACTGGAACAAATTCATTATTGCACGACCTAATCAACACAGTTATGTTGCATTCACCCCTCTCTCTGGGGTGTGATTCTCCAAATTCCAAATTCTGTGAAACCTTGACAGCTGTTGCTGTACAAGAAATGGAGAGCTATAGTCCTTTCCTACACCCATCCTGCACATCCCTACCAGCCTTTCAGTATATTTGTCCCCCTGCTTGCTCCCATTTCACCTCTTTTCTATTACCCCTTTTTAATTTTCTTTTTTTATAATTAGAGCCTGTTTAAGTGGAGCTAAGGGGTGCGGTATGCAATGAAAACCTGCTTAAAATTGCTTAAAAGTGCCTCTCATGTTATGTGTTTCTGACAGACTTAGGTACATCTGCAAAATCATCACCCTTGCCATGTCCCGAACCCAGGCCCCTTTCAACTACAGTATAGAGCATTAGCCCACTAGGCCACTCAACTCTGAATTAAAAAAGGTATCTCCACCAACATATCCTGATTGCCACTGATACACTGCAAGTACATAGAATGGGGAAATTTGCAGCATACATGGGACTATGATGCAGACACTGCACTAGTACACAGCCAAATAAATAATAATGGATGTATGTGAGCCCTGGGATAGCAGGTATAGATGTCAACTGTACAGACTGTTGCAGAATGTCCACAAGTTGTGCATCTAGATTTTACATGGTTTTCACAAAAACATATGTATCCGCTAAACTACTGGCAAGCGATTAAAGATTGAAGTTAGAAGATCATGACAGACATTTCAATATTATAACCCATACCCATCAGAAAACACATACTAATGCAATTCTGGTGTCACAGACTGTATGCATGCCCATATATCTTGCAAATACAGATACTGCAGCAGTGACTGAGTAGCTCAGTATGTTAAATGCCTTACATGCAGTGCATTTTGCCACCCACAGTCCTGGGTTTGAATCCAATGCATTGCACATCTTACATTTTTGTGAATACAGAAAATAATGAGTGAGTCATGTAATTTTCACCAAAACAGGTTGCTGCTACTGAAATAACTGCTACCCATGATAGCAAGTCAAAGGCCTGTAGGTAGGGACACACTGCACATATTCATATAGCCTACCTATATCTCACCTACTACTCTCTGACTGGCACTGTTACATCATAGATGTACCTTAACCACATGTCTCAACTGGATTGTAATGGTACCTTCACCCTGGCTGTGCTGTAATGACAGAGCTGACTTTGCTCCCTCAGTGACACATACAGCTTGCTGTCCTCCAAAGTTTTCACACTCCCCACTATGAGTCCTAGGCAAAAAGCCACAGATGCAGACTGCAACATATGCAGCTGTATGTTAAGCTACCTGCCACAGACCTATCATACATAACAACCCCCTAGAACAAGGGATCCACACAACACCCATACATAGAGGAGTGGGGGCAAAGGTCAAGTGACAGGGACTTGTGTCACAGTCTGCCCCTACAAACATTCAGAGCTGATAGACCAGCAGCTACTGGATCAGCATGCATATTCTAATGGGTATGACATCTGACACTCACATGTCTCTTCGCCCTTATTGACCTCAACCCACAATGTTTAATACTGAACTTCCAGATAATCACAAAGTTATTTGACAATTGCCAAACATAGCATGCAAAACTGTGGACATACCTCATTAATCTCAACAATGGACAGTATTTGTACTTACCCTTTGTGATGCTATGGTCTTCACACCTCATTAATGTCCATCTCACCAACTAAAAAAAGGGGCCAAGGCCTACATGAGGGCTTTAAATATTGCACTGTTGTGCCATTCATTGGCTAATGAAGTGCTTCCCAGCTGTTCTGGATGCAATTAGCAAGTCTGAGCCATGGATTGTTGCACAGGCAATCGCCTGTTAATGAGCATTACCTACAAAAGGCCAGCAGTTGCCTATGGAAAACAGGTCATAACTTGCTTTACCAAGACAGACTGTAATGTGCACAAAAGGATTACATCAGTCTACCAGGTATGTAATACAAGTCCCCATATAATGGAACACAGATGGGAGGATGCAGTTATGAGGAACAGAGATTACAACAGTAGGCCTATAGTACATCTCTGGGAATGACATGGTAATAGTGTGCTATCCAGTAGCTACAGGCATGCCTCTCAGTTGTGCCTGCTGTGAATTACATTACAGCTGTGGCCCTCTCACTCCCCCCTACAACGGTCGGCTCCTGTACGAATTCTACTGGATTATGTGTTAAACATATTGACAGTAAGTAAGGGTGGACACAGCTGTCGTATCACATGATGTACTGTCATACAGTTTCTCTCAGTCTGTGAATATCACACAAGCATATTTCAGGCATTGCAAAGGTGTCACTAACTGTCCAAGATGTACTCTGGCTATGCCACAGTTTAGTTGACATTCATATGTAAGTGCTTGAGAGCTATGGCTAACATACCTGGCAACACCCTACAGCAGGATGTCAGGTCATAGTCATGATTACTGGGGGGACAGAGGCCAGACCTCAGCAACAGAGTGTACATATTGGTCATTCAATGAAAGATAATGAATAGAGTAACAGCTATTACTGTAGCTCAACTGTTTTCTGAGGGTTCTGGCATGTGATAACCAGATTCTCTATATTCCGAGAACAACTATCAATTATTGGCCAAACACTTGCCAGATGTCCACAAGTTTGTGCCAAAAGGACCACATATATCAGGCACATGTACACATTCAGCAAACATCTGTGTACTGGACAGGTATGAAGCCTACTGGGAGGATATACTACAGCAGATTTACATTGCTGTCTGTCATTGTGGCACACTGAATTTGCTGGACTGTCCTCATGTAGTTATAATAACACACACCTATGTGTCTGACTGAGGCCGTAGGACATAGAAGTGGCACTTTGTCCACAGGGGACACAGCACTGTAGATGGCATTGATGGATGTGGAGACATACAGCACACTCTGTCACAGCACACAGGGACATAACCAGAATTGCTACTATGTTGGTGATAGTAACATACTCAGTGTGTTGACAGACTGGGAGTATGGTGTGGGAGGTAGCAGTGGATAGTGCAGGCCAGTTTGGATGTGCAGAGTCTGTACATAGGGATTATCAATGTATCTGGTCCTGTGATGTGTGCCCCTCTTGTTGTCTTTTAGAAAGGATGTATCAAAAGAGGCACCCTCCATTTTCAGTGGCTGAAAATAATGTCATCCTGAATGGCCTCAGACTGCATCACAACATTCTGCTGTCCAGGACTCACCACCATCATGACCAACGTGCAGCACTGTGGGCTGACCTCATGCAGCAGTCAACCAAGTAGACCTATTGGACAGAACCTATGAGCAGGTCCAACACCAGGCAACAGATATGGTCAATGCTGCATGGCAAAGGGCTGCTGCTGTGGCCAGGGACCATGCTGCCACTAGTGGAGGGCCTGCAGCAGAACAACTCCTCTTGGCCACAGAGGACTTCCTGGCAAACCTGGGAACAATCATCAGCTCCCAAGCTGCCATCACCCCCTACATCGTGGATGTGGGTGCCACAGCATCCACAGCAGAGGAATATCCAGGTAACCTTCCTGTGTTCATCACTGTAATACTGCATCAGTCAGTGTGGCAGCCTCTGCACAGTACACAGGTGTCACGTCTATCTGCATTGGGAGGGTGATTTGGGTTTAATGCACAGTTGTGCAAACATAGAACAAACAAACGAAAAAACAAACCACTGAAAAGTTAAGGTGATGGGAACACAATAAGAGCTGGCAAAACAATAAAATAATGTTTATTAGTAAGCGCTTTCAGTGTGGACCAATGCCTCACCTTCCTCAAGGCATTGGTCCACACTGAAAGTGCTTACTAATAAACTTTTTTTATTGTTTTGCCAGCTCTTATTGTGTTCCCATCACCTTAACTTTACAGTGAGTTGTGCAAACATACTCAGAATGTCAGCAATGTAGGCAGTATTACATTAGCTACTGTACATGTTGATATATGCAAATATTACCCTGTAATAATGCTACATTTGGTATTGTTGACAATACCTCTCCCTCACATTTCCATTGGTACATCAGGTGTGGCCAGAGTCCAAGGTTCTGTACCTGGTAAGTGTGATACTGTTTTTGTACAGATCATATATAACCTAAGGATGTTAATGACTGACATTTAGCTCTAGGCACAACTGTTATGCTTAACCATAGTACAATACCTGCATGTTCAATTTTAGAGGGGTTAACTGATGTGCATTGAATGGGTAATCACAGTTGTGTATTTGCAGTCTGTTATACAAGAGGAAATCACTCACATATGCCTATTTACACACAATATAGAGATGGGACATACCTGAGGCAGTGATACTAGAACTGGCATAGTATGCTCAAGATGGGTGCACCATGTTTTAGGTGTAGGCCTATCACATATACTGACATATTGATTATCGCACAGGTGTACAGTACTGGCAACATTAACTGGATATAGCTGCAGTGTGCATGTTATAAAGAGCCTCTCTTGTCTGTGTATGTTGTATTCTGCTTGTGTGCTGTGCATGGGATCAGAAATAAGATGTAGTATGTGTACTGCGGTTGTGGCTCCTAACCTGTAAGTTTGCATATGTGGATTGCCATACATAATAGTGCAGGTAGTAATGTACTTATTTTGTCTTCCTCCTCACAGATGAATGTGAGGGTTGGAGTCTGTCCCTCTCACAACCTGATGTCAGTGTCTCATTGGACTCTGATGATGATGGTGGCCATAGTGAGGCACAGGTGGGGTTGTTGGGGGTGGAATCTGTCCCATGCGTTGACATCCAACTTCTTCCCCCAGTGTTCTCACACACAGTACGTCCACACATACCCAGTCCCCTGTGGCCACAGATATCAGTCAGAGTGTGGTGACATTGAACAGGAGAGTGTGGTGACATTGAACAGGAGAGTGTGGCAACTATGGCATCAGTGAGTGTAGAGAACAGAGGTACACGGGTCCAGCAGACTCCAGTCACCCTCAGCGACTAGTACCACATCTGACACTGGACATGGTGGTGCCAGTGCCACTCCTGGCAGTGCCATTTCCTGTGTTCATTGCTAGAGATAGTTAACTATCCATTCTTCCATGTACGATCCACAGCTGTCAAACATACCCACATGTAAGGCTAGCACATGCCTTGACTGTGTACGCGCACACACACACAAATGTCACTGCCACATGCAGGTCACCAACAGACACATACGGCACCTCTCCATGGCCCACCTGACCAGCACCCCTTCCTGACTAGCACACACGATATCAACTGTTTGGCACAGCCTAGGCCTCTGGCACCCCCACACCACACAATGTGCATGTGATGATACCTGTGGCACATCCTTGCCATTCATACCATTGATGCACAGACATGCAAATATGTGTCTGATGCACAGAATGACTACATTACATTAATGACATTTTGTAGTGTGTTTGTGTTATGCCATGACAGGTGCTATATGCCAGCATGTGTCATGCACACACATCAAAGTGTTTGTACCTTTGTTGCATGATGTTAGATTGGTGGTAGTGTTGCAGACTGACCGGTGTCTCTTAGAACTTTGTATGTTTCTGTTCCAGGGGTCTCAGTGGCTACATTGTGGCAAATTGGCAGCAATACAGTGGCTCAAGATGGCATGGCAGCAAAGTGGAAATATGACATCAGCAAGGTATGGTGTTATATGTGCATGGTTATCTAGGTGCATATGTGTTGAACAGTGTGTTAGGGGCAATGGGAGTAGACAGCATAATTCTGCATGCATACCCCATGACAAGGAATGCTACCCTTGATACGTGTCATCTGGGTGCCCTGTACCTACAAATGTAAGTGGTGGTGGATAGCATTTATGCCTAGGTAGATGTGGCTATTTACGGCCAGCAGCTATGCACAGGGCCTTAAAATGCATAACCATTGTACACAGATAAGCACACTGTTGCCCTTATTGAGATTAGAACCCCCACCTATCTAGTAGTATACATTACAGCACTAAGTACTTATCACATGCACCACAGAGCTTATCTGTTATGAGATTGACAGCTAATGCTGTTAAGGTATATGACATCAGCAGGACTTGTAAAGGAGGTCAATGTGGGGGTTGACAGGTAGGCATGGAGACTTAAAATGTATGACTATTGCACACAGATAGGTAAGACAGGCAAACTGCTTTAACGGGATATATTTACACACAATCACAGAGTTTCCCCTATTGAGATTAGTACCTTTAGCTATCGAGAAGTATACATTATAGCACTAAGTGCTTATCTCAAGCGCCATGGAGCTTATCTGTTTTGACAGTCTCTGCCAGTGCTGTTAAGGTGGATGACATCAGCAGTTGTTGACAGGGACAGCACTGTTGTGGAGGACGCTAGTTACAGGGCTATAAAATGATTGATCATTGCACAGACATGGCTGGATGGGCATGTTGTACTGCTGTATGGGAAATATCTACATACACAAGGTGGCTGATGTGAGATTAGAATCACTACCTACTTACTATTACACACTACAGCATTAGCTGCACGTGCCACAGGTTACATTTGGTGTACATGTGGCTGCAGCCACAGCACTTGTGGGCTAAACAAACTGGCCATGTGTTACACAGACTGTGTGGCCTGCAGAATGAACTTGCTTTATGCTGTTATTGTATTTAGTGTCATAGCAGTGAGGTACCTATTAATACCCCTGCTATGTATGTACAAGAACCAGTATTGCCATTTCTAGCCATTTGCAGTTTGCTAGGTGGAGAATTGGCTATATGGCCTGTCCAAGTACTGCACTGCAGCCATTGCACATTACATCATCTGCTTACCATTGGCTATCTACAGTGGGAGATTCCACAGGCACTGGGTTCTGTGGTTGGGTGGATTATGTCATTATGCGGCTGTGGTCTTTTACCATTAGGCAACAGTTGTGTTGTAGGTGCAATTATCCCTAGTGTTCTACATGTAGGTGTAGACATTCGTGCATCCCCACACACATATACATGTGTGTATATATGTATATATATTTACACACACACATATATATATTATAGATGTAACTGTGTGTGTGTTTGTGTGTGTGTGTGTGTGTGTGTGTGTGTGTGTGTGTGTGTGTGTGTGTGTTATGTAACTGTGTTATATAGATATATGTGGAGGGTGTACATCCCTGTACACCTTTATGTAGCTCTCTCTCTCTCTCTCTCTATATATATATATATATATATATACATATATATATATATATATATATATAGATATATATATATATATATATATATATGTTACCTATTATGTTACCTATATATATATATATATATATATATATGTATGTGTGTGTGTATATATATATATATATATATATATATACATACATACATTTATATAAATGTGCCATGTACTGATAGATAAGGATAATCATGTCTGATGGGGGATAGGGAGAGACAGTTAGCTATACATAGCCGTCTGTATGCACATAGATATATTGACATCTCAATTCTATGGGCAGATGAGGCTTCAGACATGGGCTGAAATTAGCTAAGTGTAGGAGCATGCGAAGTGTGACTGTCAGTGCTTACAAGGTGACTCCAGCTCAAACCTACTTGTTCTCCAGTCTGGGATTTTGTGTGCTACAGCCAATTGGTAGATGCACCTGATTCAACAGGCCAGCACCTCCCTGATATTATGCCCAAGGAATTCCCCAGCTGTGTGCTGAACGTAATATATGGCTCATACCTAGCAACTGTACAGATTGTAATAGACTGTAGAGGGTTTTGCATCATATGTATGGTACATTTTACATACCATTGTGATTTTCTGGTACATCAGTGGCATTAGGAAATGACAGACATTTCAGTTACTGACTACATACACACCAGGAAACCCATGTTACTGCATGACCTCTGCACTTTCTGCATTTGTCTGGCCACTAGTTAATCTTTCTCCTTATAGTTGGGTATCTGCCCCACTCCTCTTCATGGTTTGTCCATATTTCTTGCTCTAAGTAGTTGTAGGTATGCTGTGACTGGGCTACATGATGTAACACCACACACGGGGATACAGTTTTCACACTTCTGATTGTACATGTTTTGCAGGATGTCCAGCATTCCGCCCCATATGTCTGCTGTGCTCTTCAGACAGTTGTGTTTTTTTGGTAATATACTACTAAATGGTGCCCACTGAATTGTTGTCCATACTGACACAGTTAAGTGATGGCCTTTACATCCTGCTGCTGCTCTGACTTGTTGCAACCTGCTGTTATACTAGCCAACTTCTGAGTTACTCAGAGCATGTATAATGTCAGTAGGTTTGGCCCTCTGTCCCTCCATTGTCTTTGGCTTTGTCCAGCTTTCTTGCAGTAACAGATTGTGACATATTGACAGTGTGTGGAACTCGTACCATAGGAGTACCTTACATGCACAAGTTGTAGGTGCAACCAGCTTTGAACCACAAACACCTTCAACCATGCTAATGTACTTAGCCCACTGATCCACAAAAGACACCAGAAAGTGAGTTTTAATTCCTCACAATATCAACAGCAGACATACATGTACACTTTGACCACTACATATTGTGGAAAATAGGCCCTGTAGCCAGATTGTCTGGGACAGCCCTGGGAGTGTGTGGTTAGCTGATATATACTTGCAAACATATAATGTGGTACTGCAGTTGTATGTGAACACTGATGTGTTGGGGGTAGGGGACTGTAGCATTGTGAGTCATGCTTCTGTCCTATGAGCCCACTGCTTGGCACTTCCCTTACATACTGCCGTGGGTTTTGCTGCCATGTGGCCTACTGCATATTATGGGACAGTCACTATTGGACAGAGTACCTGTTGTCACACACAGCTGTTTGTTCTCTGCAAGTAGCCCAGTTACCCACTCTATTTCCTTGCATAAATGCAGCAGGTCCATACATATGCAACCATAGTCTAGTACCTCATACATTTGTTGTAAAGGAGAGTGACTTACCTTGTGCACACAGCAATTGTGATACCTGTTTTCCAGGGCTGACTCATTCTGATGCATGCAGTACACAGCCAATACATGGTAAGGTACAGGTTGTGTGCTGTGGCTGGCATCTTTTTTACTATGTATGCAAGAAGGAGTAAGGTGTCAGTCTCTAGGACTCTAGGTTTTCAGTGTATGTGCTATGCATTGCCTGTTTGCCAAGGCCAGGGCATACTGGGCACACCTACATCTGCCTACAGGGACAGCCTCAGGGAGTTCCACTTCCAAGTCCCCCTGTGGGTGTGGCTGTGGGGACTTTGGCATTGGTGGGTGCTGTATGTCCCTTCCCTGTGATGATCCTGCTGCAGCTGTTTCCACAGAATCATGGTAAGATCTGACCATAAATTAATCTCACTGGACAACCATATCCCATCCCCACCCCCAGCCAAGGAAACCATGGTGAAGAACTTCTCAAAAGCAAACTTCACACTTCTCAAAACCAAGGTGGAATCCTTCAAAGCCCCCGGGCCAGTGGAAAATACGGCCCAAACCGCAGAATCCTTTACAAACGCTTTCTATGGACACCGACAGGAATGCATGGATCGTGCTATCCAAAATAAAACCAAGACTCATTCCTCCAAAGGCAGGAGACCTGTCTGGTGGAACCCAGCCATAAATAAGCTATACAACAGAAGGAGGAAGCTACTACATGATAGAGCAAAATCCCAAAACGGGAAGGCATCTCTGATCAGTACTAGTAAGAAACTACGATCTCTCATAAAATCATCTAAGGCCAGCTTCAAAAGAAAAATTGCACAAGATGCTAAAGATAATCACAAGGCCTTCTTTAGTTATGTCAAGAACCTGGGTGGCAACTCCCAGATATGCTCTGAGTTAGTTCAAAATGACAAAAAATACACTGAACCCAGAGACATTGCCAACATCCTGGCAGGCAGGTTCAGTGCAAACTTCTCCCCCCCCTTCCCCACCAAAAGAGCAAATGTCTATCCCAACAGAGTGTAGCCTCCCTGACATCACAGATGCACAGGTGAGAGCTGCCCTCTCCAAAGCAAAAAACACAGCATCAGTGGGACCGGACGGTGTCCCGGGCTGCGTCTTACACGAACTCCAAGAAGAACTGAACTCTCACATAAAGTCACTGTTCAATCACAGCCTTACTACAGGATATGTACCCAAGGAATGGCATACAGCAACAGTGGTCCCACTCCACAAAGGTGGTGCCACAGCAGACCCTGGAAACTATCGCCCTATAAGCCTGACTAGCCTGGTCTGCAAAGCTATGGAGCGTATCATCATGAAACTCATAAACAAAGACATTGGAAACCTCCAAACACTGGATCCTACCCAATTCAGCTTTGTTAAGGGTGGATCTTGCCTCTTGAACCTGGTCAACTTCTTTGAAACAGTCACCAAGGCCAGAGATGAAGGGAAGGTAGTCCACACAGCCTACCTGGATCTCTCAAAAGCCTTTGACACAATACCCCACTCGGGCATCATAAATAAGCTCACCAACATAAATATCAACCCCTATGTCACAAGATGGGTTGCAAACTGGCTCAGGGATAGAACCCAGATGGTCAGAATTGCAGGTGCCATGTCAGACTCTAAACCAGTTACAAGTGGTGTCCCACAAGGCTCAGTCCTGGGACCTCTCCTGTTTGGTATATATTTCTCTGAGGTACAGGCTAACATGGGAGGACTATGCCTGACCAAGTTCGCCGATGACTGCAAACTGGGTGCCATAATCAACTCGCTGACTGACACAAGCATCCTCCAAAAGGGTCTCACAGAGACAGATAACTGGTGCCAGAGCCATGGCCTAATGCTAAATGCCAAAAAGTGCATAGTCATCCCCTTTGGGAAAAACAAAGTGCCCACAAATTACCACATAGATGGTAATCCATTAAGTACGTAAGAAGTAATTAGGGATTTGGGGACCCAAGTAGATAGCAATCTCTCCTTTGACAATCACATTGCCAAAGTGGTTAGAAAGACCACCTTATCATGAAAGGGTTCACATCTAGATCAATAGAGGTCGTTGTGCCCCTCTACTCATCACTCATCAGGCCCATAATTGAATACAATGCCCCATTTGGGATGTACCTTACCCGACACCTGCAGCAACTGGAAAGACCCCAAAAGTACCTCACCAAGTGGCTCAAGGGACTCAAACAGATGCCCTATGCAGTTAGGCTAAAGAAACTCCAGCTCTACTCAGTTGCTTACCACCTACTCAGAGGCGATCTGTGCCTGACGTATAAAGCCATGTCCAACCCAGAATTAATGGACATGCTTCACCTCAGGAAATCCAAATCCCTTAGAGCTACACGCTCCAGGGACTTAAACCTCAGCACAGAAATAAATAGGACATGCTGGAGGGACAGATTCATATCCCAGAGGCTCCCGTCACTCTGGAACAAAATCCCAATCCATGTTAGGCAGAGTCCCTCAATGACCCTCTTCAAGAGAAATCTTGACGAGTGGATGGGAGATTATAGGTTTACCCCTGGGATCTCTTCTGTGTCCCTACTAGACAGAGGCACAGTAAACTAACCTTAAAAGGGCTATCTTCTGTGACCTACTATACAGAGGCACAGTCAACTAATATAAAAGGGTGGCGAAAGCCAAACACACTCTGGCTAGGCTTATAAATGCCCTAGGGCAGATAGCCTAGTATCAACCTATGAACCTATGGCACATACTGAGAACATCGGTGCACAGGTGCACATGTGGCTGGAGAGTACTGCAGGGCTCCACCAGACATATCGAAGCACCAGAGCCATGATTTGAGCAGCCCAAACACATGCTCTATGATGTTCCTAGTTTTTTGCATGTGCCTCATTATGGCATTCTTCAATAGGTATGTGTGCATTTCTGATGGGTGTCATCATCCATGGTTCCAGTGCATAGCCAGCATCTCCACCTAGATGGCCATATAGGATGTCCCGCCTGGCAAACATCTGGTACAGCTGTGTTGGGTACCAGATTTGGGAGTCATGATAACTGCCAGGGCTGCAAGCACACATTCATGATGATGCCCTGGGCACTGCACATGACCTGGCAGTTGACGGAGTGATACCCCTTGTGGTTGACATAGACTCTACTTTCCTCACTGGGCGGTGCGTTAATGTGTACATGAGTACTGTCTATGGCACTCAGTACCTCAAGGTAGTGTGCTACATGGTAGAAGAGACACATACTGCTGACCCTCTCCTCAGGTGTGCAGGGTAAATAGATGTGCTCACTGGCATGTGTTTGCATGGCAGCCAGGAACTGGTGGAGTACCATGGATGCTGATTCCTGTGAGACCTCCATCATGTCCCCAGTTGGTCTTTGAAAAATACCTGTAGCTAGTGTCCTAAAGGCCACACATATCTTTGTTTCCACTTGGATGGGTTCTCCTCTGTTTGCTCTGGATCTGAATTGAGGCAGCAGAGCTTACTGAGTTCTTGTAATATGTCCCTGTCCACCCTGTAGCACTCTACAATATCCAGTTCATGTAACTCCTGGAAGGATACCCTGGGCCTGAACACTCTTCTCCTTCTCTGTCTAGGCCTATTGTCAGTGGCAGCATCAGCAGTGACTTCGGCCTCTAACACATACAGATGCAGCAGAACAGCAGCAGCCCCTAGCATTCTGTCAGTTAAAATTCCCAAGTCTGTGCTCCAATGGTGTAGACTATGGGGGAAAAAATCAGATTGTTGGGTCTATGCATACTTTATAGTGGTCTGCTGTAGGTGCTGCCTGCATGATTGGCTAACTATACTGCATTCCACCTGCCAGATATATCACTGAGGGGTTTGAATGGGCCAATGTTAGTGGAACAGGGGTTTTCAGTATTTTCTATGTGATTGGCTTTCCCAGACAATTTACTTTTTTTTTTAAACTGCCTTCCCTGCTAAGCACTGCAGTGTGGCATGCAAACCCATGCCACAGGTATAAACAATGCTGGGCAGTCTGGACACAACCCGCATGCACAGACATACTTAGCATAGCTCAAACCAGCTGAAACATGTGGCCCGTAGTTAAATAAAGCTTAGTAACACTGGACGCACATCCCAGTTTAGCTGAGAGGCATGCTCCGCAAACAGGTGTTGCTGAGCTCCAATCAGCTTAACTATATAGTGACACACCCTGTTTTGATGTCAGCTAGCTCTTCTGTGGACACCAATATGGTTCTAGTGCTACATGGATTTTATCTGCTAACAAAGTAGCCCAGTTTTGCTATTCAGTAACCAGAGCTCATTGGTATACAGATCCATGCACACAACCTGGATACTTCACTATTCCAGGGCCTGCCTCCTTTGCAACCACTAAAAACTACCATTGTACATACTCCATGCAGGGTCCTATAACGAAGTATCCTCACATATTTCTTATTTTTACTTTTTATACTTTTTACTATTTTTTTTTTTCATAACATCATGTTTGTGCACTGCTGCATGCCATGCAAATGTAATATGAGTATTAAAAAATGATTTATTACATTATTTTTTGGAAACACAGGGCATAGTTTTGCACATAACTATGTATATTATGAAATTCCTGAACTTCTAAATGGGCTTTTACAGCCCGTTACATTTTTATTTTTTTGTACATGGATATTTTTGTGTACACTTCAGACACCAACACGGGTTCTGTAGGACTGCCTATCTGCTTGCTGGATCACTCCAGCACCCTCATTTGCATGCAGTTCACCTGCTTATGAGGTGATATGCATGCCACGAATACTC
>NC_056746.1:74113749-74116249 GCF_019279795.1 Protopterus annectens
TATGTGTTTTGTGTGTGTGTGTGTGTGTGTGTGTGTGTGTGTGTGTGTGTGTGTGTGTGTGTGTGTGTGTGTGTGTGTGCGTGTGCATGCGTGTGTGTATGTCTTTGCATGTGTATGTGTGCACATGCATGTGTTTGCATGTGTGTGTGCGCATGCGTGCATGTCTTTGCATGTTTGTGTGTGTGTGTGTGCACGCACGCGCATGTGTGTGCATGCATGCATCTGTGCATAATTCTATATATTTTTACTTGTGCATGTAGGTGTGCATGGGGGTATGTGCACATGCATGTGTGCATGCGTACGTATGTGGGTGTGTGTTTGTGTGTCTGCATGTGTGCGTGTGTTTGTCTGTCTGCATATGCATGTGTGTGCATGCAGGCGTGTTTGTCTGTGCATATTTCTGTATGTTTGTGTGTGTGCATGTGGGTGTGCATGTATTTATTTATTTTTTATTTTATTTTACATTTGTTGACCGGGATAGTCCGACTGGATACATGTCCATTTTCAGCGGAGGCCCGGGGAGAAAAGCTCCACAAGGTATGATACAATATAGTTACAAAAAGTGAATTAGTAATGCAATATAAAAAAATAGCAGAAAGGAGAAACAGGAAAATACAAAATTACAAAATTACATACAATTTAGTTACTATAACCTAACAGTTAAATTAGGATTCTTAGTGCAATTATTACAGTAGTAGAGAGAAAAAAAATGAGACAGAAATTAAAATGTAGTTCCAGTGGTGAGCAGATAGAAGCAGCTGGATTAAGTGTCCCCTCTGAAGTTGTCCTATGGAGTAAGTGAAGTATCTGTTTGACTGAGGGCATCTAATCTGGATGTATGCATGGGCAGAGCCATTTCGCCTTAAGATATTGTTTTAGAGTTTTTTTAAATTGATCAAGGGAGGAAATTAGCCTAAGGTTGTTGGGGAGGGCATTCCATAACTTTCCAGTGGTGTTAGCAAAGAGAGCTTCACCACCCATATTGTTGGATTTGGTGGTGTGGACAAGGTGTCTATTAGAGGAGCGAAGGCAGCTAAGATTGGAGTAAGGAATAATTATTGTACTCAGTGCAGGGGGGTTTTCAGGTTGTTTTAGGATTTTAAATGCTTCTGTGAGTTGGTTCAACTTGAGAAGATTGGGTAGTTCTAGCCAGTCTAGTTTTTTCAGATTAAGGCAGTGATGTGTTCTAAATGGGGATCCAGTTACAAATCTGGCTATGTGATTATAAGAGGTACAGAGTTTGTTCAATTCACATTTGTTAAGGTAAGAAAGAACAGGAGAGGCATATAGGAGAGTAGAAAGAAAGTGAGTACGGGCTATGGCTAGTTTGGCAAAAGGGGTGAGAAAGTTCTTTATTCTCTATAAGGATCCAAGTTTCTTATTTACAGTCTTAATAGTTTGATTGATATGCATGTCAAATCTAAGTCTGTTGTCAATGACAACTCCTAGTAGTTTTGTATAGGGGTCAGGTGAGATGATGGTTCCATTATTGGATTGAATGGTGAGATGTGTGGAAGGAGGGGCAGGAGTGGGGAAAAGGAGAAGCAATTTGGTTTTGTTTGGGTTTATGATGAGTTTACGCTCTGCAAGCCATTTCTCGACTGTAGTAAAGCAGAGTTGGGTGGCTACTTGTAACTTGGATACAGAGACATCAGAACATATAAGGGTTGAGTCATCTGCATATTGGATACATGTGGCTTCAGGGATAACTGAGTGTAGTTCATTTATGAAGACTGAAAAAAGAAGGGGTCCTAGAATAGAGCCTTGGGGAACACCTATGGTATTAGGTAACAAGTGTGAAAGCTTATTGTGCCACTGGACAGCTTGTTGTCTTCCAGAGAGGTAAGCATGGAACCAATTGAGGGCTGAGCAATCTAGGTAAAGGGATTCCAATGTATGGAGAAGTAATTGGTGGTTTACCATGTCAAAGGCCTTTGACAGGTCCAGAAGGAGGGCAGAGGATATTTGTTTATTGTTCCGGTTTTGGTTAATTGTATCAGTAAAGGAGAGTAGAGCTGTGGTCGTACTATGGTGAGGTCTGAAACCATGCTGGGAATTGGTCAACAGATTGTTATGGGTAAGATAATGAATAAGTTGTTTATGTACACATCTTTCCATAATTTTGGCTAGCGGTGACAGTATAGCTATTGGTCTATAATTTGATAATTCTGTGGAGGCACCACCTTTATGGAGTGGAATGACATAAGATATTTTCCATATAGAGGGGATTGTGGCCTCGGTTATGGCTCTATTGATTAGAATAGATATAGGGTAGGCTATAACATCTGCAGCTATTTGCAGGTATTCAGCTGGTAGTAGGTCTGCAGAGAGGGTAGTTGCTTTTAGTTTCTTTAGTAAGGCTCTGATAAAGGATGTAGGGATGGGCTGGAAGGTAAAATAGGGAAGTGATTTTACTGCAGTGTTTTTAAGAGAAGAGGAGGAGGGGGGTAGTTGGTTGGCTAAAGACTGAATAGTCTCGGTAAAGAAGGAATTGAAATTA